>NW_015150844.1:357339-381570 GCF_000732505.1 Cyprinodon variegatus
TGTAAGTCCAGTTTGTTCTTAAATATGAAAGACTGTTTATTTGGCTGCTATCTAAGGCAGTGGATCCCAACCTTTTTTTGGCTTATGAACCCCTTTGCGCAATTTTTCTTACAATAAGTTCCCCTCTAAGTCAAAAGTATTGATGATTTTCCAAAAGTGGAACATACAATAACTGATTATAAAATAAAAATGTTCCATAATCTTTTAACTTCTGCATTTAATTATTACGCATTTAATTACTTTAATCTCAAATAAAAAAAAAAAAATCAACAAAAATATGTTACCTTGAAGTTAGTAAGGAATCTAAATAAATATATAATCTAATCATATTACAAACCTGTTTTTATAAAACTGGAGGTCTTCTGAGTAACTCCCCTAATCACATTCAAATTTGATAAATTGGGAACAGAAATTAATATTAAGAACTCATGATTTCCTATTTACTGTCAGCTGACTCCTTTCGCCGGTTTTCTGGCGTGTCTGGCTTTGCAATTCACAGATCTCTTCACCTGGATCACCTGGTCACACAAACTTCTCAGCCTATTAATAATAAATGGCATCAAAAGGGCATGGTGCAACCTGGGATGATGTTGAAACCGAGACTCTCATTCAAATTTGTGCAGAGGACGCTATCCAGACACATAAGATCCTGAATGTTATGACTGCTGCCATTTTTGTGTGCATAATTTCCGCCTTGAGTATCATGGACGACCGATAGGAGGTGGGGAACCGTACTAGCATGATGTGTAAATGGTTGTAAGAGCCAAGCCCGGCACAGTTAACTAATCCAAGCTCGGTCCGAACTCGGCAAAGATTGGTTTCAGAGGGCTAGGGTAAATGGAGCATATGATTCAGAAGGAGCGACCGTAGTGACTATATTTTCATGCGATTCAAACCGAGTTGAACGCAGTGTTTCGTGAACCCGCCTGCTGAAGCAAATGAGAGAGAGCTATCCAGCTCTGGTCGACCTATATCTGCTCTTTGCGGAGAAGCCGTTAGAAGCCGCTGACCCATTTCATACTGTTTCTGCCACTGCCTGAAGCTGTGCTGCCTGCCTGATTTGTCACTATCAGCTAACTCTACCAGCAAAAGTGAGATATTCCATTTCAGGCTACTGTAAGGTAGGAAATTAAGCCAGGCAAAGTTGTCTCCTTTTTGCATCGGATTAATCCAAATCTCTTTGAGGGCTGCTGTTGGACAAACAAACTGGATCGAAGTCCCTTCCACTCAACCGAGCCAAAATAGTAACATCCATCCTTCCCTCTTTCCATCTGATGCTTGATAAGTGCTCTGCTTGGGTGAACTACAGTAGGTGGAGTAGATAATTGTGTATGTGTTTGTGTTTTATCTGAAAGAAGTTTTCTGATTCAGCTACTGATGGTTTTAAGAGTTTCTAAAGCGAATAATGCTAATGATCACTGAGAAGACTGAACAAACAATTTGGTGTTACTATCCTATTAGGAGAGATTGTTGCAGTGTACTGGCTATCATAGTTAGCTCCCAGCTACCTCATCTCATGTAATCCATTTCTCTTTCAGCTTCATTACAGTTTATTGCATTACTGAATCACTGTTCAATTTTCACTGTAACTGTACTTTTCACTGTACTGACTGGATTTCACATATCTGCGTCGAGGTTCATTCACATTTATCTGCTGCTATTTTAAATGCCTTAAAGTGGATCATTCCTTATAGACTTCTGGATGGACTTTTAAACCCCTTTTTCCTCTTTTTAGAATTCATTTGCGCTTATTTCCAGTGCTGTTTAGTGTCTGCATAGTTATTAGATATAATAATACTATGATAGGGATCATTAGCTAATAAAGGCACCATTGTATTTTAACCCCTGCTATTTTGTGTTTGTTTTATGAAGTGAGCAGTTTATCACTAATGCTGGATTAACCCTTCTTTCAGTAACATCTGAATAAACAAAGTCTGATTTCTTTGGTTGGTGATTAATTACTCTGCTGATAGCAGTAGTCTAAATTACTGAATTCCAGGAGTCCATCCATTTATGTAAAAAGCTAAGCATTTATATTAATATTAAATTATATTACATTATATTAAATAAACTAATAATCAACTAATAACTAATAATCAATAATTAGTTTTACTCTTGATTTGAATGACCTATTTATTAACTAAAACTTCTAGTTCTAGATATTTAATATATTAAAAATCTTCTGGTAAACTTGCACAACATAGTAAAAAGATCATTTATCTTGAGCCTTCAAGAAACACTTACAGCAAAGAATTGTTTCAGACCCAGACCCAGATTTGTTTTCTCAATAATATAACCTTTTCATACTGTAAAGAATATGCCACTATCACCAGGGGCCAGATCAGTTAAGTGACAAGAAACAGCAGAAGGTTTGTAAACAAACACTAGGATGGATGTCTTATTTTTTAGATGTGAAAAAACCTACCTTGGACCTGTAGCTCTGCTTCTGACACCAACCCCTCTGCATCAGCTGTCACCCTGCCACTATCTGAAACCATGCAGTTGCTGATGCATAGCATGTGGCACAGCCCATTGCAGGATATGACTGTACGCTCATTTCCAGCCATCTCCTTGCCATTCAAGCGCCAAACCAACTTAGTGTCAGCTGGTGAAACCACACACTTAAGGATAGCATCTTCCCCTTCACAGACGGTGATGTTACGAAGCTCAGCTATGAACTCGACAACACGGGGGGCTGAAAACCACCAAATTCTGTTAGAATTCATTTTACTTTAGGGTTAGATTTACTCTAACCTGGTTGGAAAACAAATCGGAAGCTTACTTACTTTCGATTTTGACAGTGGCAACTGTTCGATCGTCTGTAGATTCACAGACATATTCTCCAGCATCTTCATCCATTAGGTGGTGGATGGTCAAGCTTCGCTCTCTGCCTTGTGCTCGTATTGTGTATCGTTGACTGGGAGCTACTTCTTTACCACCTTTAAGCCACTGGACATCACCTTTGGGCTTGTTGACCTCACATTGTAATGTAAGATTTTTACCTCTCAGCGACACCACATCCTCTAGCCGTTTAATAAATTTCACCTTCATTTCTAGACATAAAGAATAACAATATTATATAATGTTTACAGTTCTAAGAAGCAATTTGTTTATTATGTCACTTTAAACAAGTCTTACCTTTGACTAAAAGACTGAAATACATTTCATCTGTGCTTATGTCACAGACATATTCTCCAGAATCCGACAGCTGCAGAGGATTAATGGTGAGCTTATGAGTTTTACCCTCACTGGAGATGTGAATGTTGTCCTCATTCAACAGCTGGCCATCTTTCAGCCAACGGACATTAGCTCTTTCATCGCTCACAATGGCACACAGTGTGACACTCTCATTTTCATAGGCGGAGATATTATTTTTTGCCTTTTTATTAATAAACTTGGCTGGAAGGTCTGAGGGAAACAAAATAGAAGTTTCTCAGAAGTTCATTCTTTTCAAATTGTGTTCTTCAGATCAATTTCCTTTTCTTCCTAGAACAGGCTTTCCTCAGGAGTGAGGAACAAAGACACATTTCTATACAGTAGGTCAGCATTGTTTGTATTTGGCTTGAAGTGAAGAGAATGTGATCTTTAAAATGGCATTAGAAAAGAATGCAATTCATAAAAATCTGTCAAATTGAAAAACTAAAGTTTGAAAAAGTGAAAATATAAATGATTGTAAAGAAAAAAAAAAAGTAAATTAGAGAATCACTTCATTGATGGATTGCATTTTTTTCTTCAAATTTCAATATTCCAGTAATAAAATGTGTTCTTTGCTTGCAACAATAATGGAACAGTATTCACACCATGTTTTTAATCAATAACTATTTTTTTCCTAGTCATCAACCACATGTCTCACCTTGCACCTCCACAATTGTGACTAACTTGTCATCCATTGCATCACAGATGTATTCTCCTGAGTCTGAGCGCTGAAGTCCAGAGAGGACAAGCTTCCTCACAACATCATAGCTATCGATTTTTATGCGATTGCTAGGTTTGAGTATCACCCCATTTCGTATCCACTCTACCACTGCATTTGGTCTGGACACTTCACACTCCAGAATAAGATCATCTCCGGCTACCATCACATGATGCTCTGGATTTCCTGAGTTCCCAATAATCTGCACTGGAGGTTCTAAAGATGGAACACAGTCGCATTAACTAAGGTATGGAAAAAAAAACCCAAAAAATACAGTGTGGATTTGTTAGTATGATTACCTTTCACAGTGATGTTAAAAGACATCTTATCATCCCCTGCATCACAGGTATACTCTCCTGAATCTTGAAGTCCTGCATTAAGGACAACCAGGGAGCGAAAAACATCTTGCTCTTCGCAACAGTATTTCTTGGTGTCATCAATAAGCTGGTTATCTTTGTACCAGCAGACTGATGCGTTGGCTTTTGAGAGTTCACACACTAGAATAATATCATCTGAAACTAAAAACTGTTTTTCTGTCTTTGCATCAGATTTACCAAGAATTTTTACAGGCAATTCTGTAAAAGAAGCAGAAAATTGTTATATTATTACTCTGGCTGTCAATGATATAAAAAGAAAATAGGTTATCTTCATTTTTTTTTTGGTTCTTTATTAAAGGTAGCCTTTGTGCAAGGTAATTAGAAAGAACTTTAATGCAAAGGTTTTATTTTTCAGTTGTGCTCCATTAAAAAAATAAATTACCTACCTTGCACTTTAACGTTGAAATCCATAACATCATCTTTTGCATCACAAACATATTGGCCAGCATCCTCCTGTGTTACAGAATGAATAGTCAATTGACGTGTGATGCCATCTTCAAGGATTGTGACTTTTCTCGAGTCCTCGATTTCTTCCCCGTTTTTCTTCCATGTTACTTCAGCGTTTGATCTTGAAACCTCACAGTCAAGAACCAGAGTCTCACCAACTACTTTTTCAACTCTGCTCGCCATCTTCCTTGGGCGTATAAAACGAACAGGAGGCTCTGTTCATAAAAAATAAACAACAACAAATCGCTGTAAAATAAAAGCATTGAAACACTTAAATAATTGAATGTCCTTTGTTATTTATTTACCTGCTATGTTAACAAAGAATGTCACAGATTCATCTCCTGTGTCACATACATATTCTGCAGAATCTTTGACAGTGGTTTCAGGTATAATAAGTCTTCTGTAGACACCATCCACCTCTAGAATAAGATTCTCACTTTCCTCTACCTCGAGTCCGTCTCTATACCACCGCACCACAGCGTTGGACCTTGAGATCTCACAGCTCAGCACCATCCGTTCAGAGGTTTGCTGACACAGCTCCATTTGGGTCTGACTTGGGGATATAATTTGCACCGGAGGTTCTGGAAATAGACAAAAAAACCCTAGATTAATGCTTCTTTACGAAATGAAGGCAAAGTTGGAACTGACAAAAATTTCCAGTATTTTAATTTCCACATATCAAACAAAAAGATCCTTAGTCTTCACCCCATGTAAAAACCTAATACTGCCCCCAGACAAATGTTTAAAAATGCCACCAAAGTGATTGTTGCGAAAGGCAAAGATACGCTGTATATTTCAATCTTTGTACTCAGCTACAGCTCAGAATGTGTGAAGAAAGTCAGGATTTAAAAGTTCACAGCTCCCGATGTATGTTTTTACACTGTATGGCCAGATGCTCTGAAGCGATCTAACTGCTCTCACTGTACATTCAAAAACCACACGTCCAACTCAGCGCCGAGGGATGATTTGACTGAAAAAAAAAACTATTCCCCTGTTTGCAAGGTTTGTCTTAATTG
Organism: Cyprinodon variegatus; assembly: GCF_000732505.1. NCBI lineage: Eukaryota > Metazoa > Chordata > Actinopteri > Cyprinodontiformes > Cyprinodontidae > Cyprinodon > Cyprinodon variegatus. The sequence goes on from NW_015150844.1 coordinate 363,093, forward strand.
GTTTGTAGTCCCTTGTAGCTCTGCTTTAAGAGCAGGATTTGCTCAGGAACACCTCACAAGGGCTTAGTGAATTTCAGACATTTTCCAACGACCTTAGGATCCCTGATCGGGAGGTGGTCATGAGAGGCTAATCCCCCCTTGTTACTAGGGATGGAATGGTTTATGAAAACCGTCCGAACCGTTCGGTTCGACTGTCTCGGTTCGCGTGTGTTGCTTTTGGTTCATGCGCTGCTCCTTTTTCTCATAGGCGAAGCATGTACACTCCAGAGCAGAAGGTGGCGGTACTGCGACCAAAGCCAACCACCAGTAGTAAACAAGAAGAAGAAGAAGAAGCGAAGCAGCGTAGCCGGGTGTAGCAGAAAAAAATCAATTGCTGTGGAGAATTGTGTGGGTATGGCGAGTGGGAAAGAACAGGAGTTGGACTTATACTGTACGTTTGCTGTATGGGACCACTTTACATTTAGAGTGACCTACGATGACGGCGGAAAGAAAGTTGTGGATAAGAGTGCAACAGTGTGCAAGCATCGTGCAACACGTTTTGTTTATGCTAACAGCAACACGACCAACATGTCAGGCTAACAATCAACATATGCCGAACCAAACCGAAAACCGTGACCACGAAACCGTGAACCGAACCGTGGATTTTGGGAACCGTTCCACCCCTACTTGTTACCCCGTATATACTACACGATACAGGACGCACAATGAGGCTGAAACCCAGCCCTTTCCCAAAAATTGACAAACAACTGGAGAATAAGCCCAAAAGGGAAAAAACTCCAACAATGTATGTAGCCTTAAGAGTCCCTAAGGGACACCATTAACCTTGGAGATGACAGAGAGATTTTAAAGGTCTTCCATGGACAGATCTCCTGAGGAGGAAATTTTTTCTAACCTCTTTTAACATTGGAGGTTAGTTGAGGCTCTGTGGCCAGAAGTCTTGATCTTAATTCATATTTTTAATCTTAATTGTCTGCTTCAAGGTACTTTGAAATGACTGAGGCTGATTGGCCCAAGGAAGGGGAGTATGACTAATTTTTGACCTGCATGTCTGAGTTGTGTTTATGTCAAGTTATGATGATCGACAAATTCCTGCACTTATCAAATAGATGTCTAACAGTATATACCAGTTTTTGAGACAAACATTACAGAACTAAAACACATTTCTAATGAAAATGTAAAACAATACAATATAACAGTATAAAAGCACCCAACAGACCAAGTTTATCGAGTTTAAATAAAAATGAATTTTGAGGTCAGGTTCCTTTCGTATGAATTGAGGTTAAGTGCTGGACCCTAAAACAACTGAGATGAAATGCAATAGCATACACCAGAAACAGCGAATTTTATAACCACAAAGGTGCAAATAAACAATCTACTTTAAATAAAATATTTTGTAAACCACAAATGAAGAAATTAGTTTCCTTAAGTTTAGCAGTAGTTAGTAGAGCAAAAATTAAGAGAATATTACATCCATTTAGCAGTTTACCCATACTAAAGCAAACTTTTACGGTAGATCTTTTAGACTTTTAGAAACTTTTAGACTTTTGTTGTCCCAAATGTATCTGGTGCTGGTCATAATAAAGGATGATAATAAATATGAACTTAAGACAGTGATGTATGTCTCTTGGCTTACACATACACTAGTGCATTCAGTGAATTGGACATTGAATATTTCACAAAAATCACATGTTCTGTTGTTCTGTTATGAAATGTGGTTTATTCCTTTTCAGCTAATCAACTTAAAAATGTTCCATGGCTAATATTAGATTTATCTTCATTATATGTAGGAGAGAGACACAGACAGTAACAGTTTGAACAATAGAATAACTGTCTAGTCCTATAGGATAAATTAAAAATTTATTAAAGTAACATGTTTGCATTTGCTATGACATTTGCATGCTTTGTGGGGATCCTCTCTGTTTAGTGTAACCTTTTCTATTGTTTTAAAGGTGTTGTGTAATTTTAACCACAAAATAAGCTTTATTTGGAAGGCAACCGAACTTTTGCTCAGTTTATTTTTTAGACATTTCAACACCTATCATATTGGAATAATAAAATGTGACCCACTAAACTTAATACAACACCTTTATACTAATCTTAAATGTACTTTTCTTTTATTAAGCAAATAAGTTTATGAAACAAAGATAGGTCTGGGGATGTGGAATGGTTATAGCATACCCTACATATTATCGGCCAGTGATTGATCACCTGGCTACTTTTTTGCTCTCATAGATCCTTGACATTTTATTGACATATAGTTCTCAATTTGATATATATGAAAGATTAATAAATGTAATCAAGTGGGTGGCATTCCTGAGATTAAAATACCTGTTCTTGACACATGTGAACACTGTTCTCTACACTTGACAAAAGAAGCTCCATTAAAAGCTGAGACATGACAGGACTTGATGTTGAGGAAAAACATCCCAAATATCCTGAGGCATAAACCCACATAAAATCTTAAGGAAAGTGCCATCATCTTTCTCCGCTATTAAAATATGTGTAAATTAATAGGTTGATTCTTTTGTAAGTTTTTCTAGTGAAAAAGTTGACAATGGCATTGAAAAGTGAAAAAGTATTTTTTTGAAACTTGTGGCATTTCTTAACAGAAATTATACAGTGAGAGGCTGCATCAAGGACAGATAACCCCTTTAGATGATGCCTGTTACACTGCAAGACCTTGTAATGCACCGAAGCACTGCATAATAATAAAAAAAAAACATCCCTAAAGAGAATTGCAAAAAGTCAAGAAATTTACCTGTAATATTAAGATGAAAGAATATTGAATCATCAGCTGTGTCACAGACATATTCCCCAGAGTCTTCAACTCTACTTGAACAAATCCTCAGTCTTCGGTAAGGGCCTTCTGTCTTGAGCTTGATGTTCTCACTCTCTTGAAGCTTTTGGCCATCCTTAAACCAGCCAACAACACCATTAGGACGAGACAGTTCACAGCTCAGAATAATTTCCTCAGGGACATGACGGTCAAGGTGGACATCTTCCTTGGGGTAGACTATCATCACAGGAGGCTCTTTGAATGAAGAGAGGAACATTAACAAGTCATATACGGTAGAAATGTGTTCTTCCCTAAAATAAAGGGAGGTTACAATGATTTTCCTCTGAGAATCAGTTTAATGTGAGGTGGTTTATTACCTCTGATGGTGACCTTAAATATTAAAATGCTATCTCCTGTACGGCATGTGTACGTGCCGCTGTCAGACAGTTGAGCTGCACTTATAATCAGATTCCTCTTTGCGCCCTCTGCTTCCATTCTGATATTACTGCCTTGTTGTATTTCAGCCCCATCTTTGTACCACTGGACAACACCATCAGTCCTTGATATTTCACATGACAGAACAAGCTGCTCTTGTTCCACAGCACTACGAAAAAGGTCCTTCTCTGGGACATCAGCAAATGTTACTGGCGGCGCTGTAAAAAAAACATAAAAAATGCAAGTTTTTCCTTCAAAGGGGAGTTATACAGCTTTTCTTAAACATGCAACCACTGTAAAACCAAACTTAGACCAAACATGAACATGCTAATTTCAAAATTTGCTATGTAGCAGCTTATAACAGTATGATAATCAGTGGGTGTTAATCTTCCTGTAAAGCAAACTAAAAAAGATTTTTAAAGCAGTGCACTGATGTAAACAGAGCGGTTAAAACATTAAAGGTCATGGATGCTTTTCTCAGCAGCTTCAATGACATAGAGGGCATTTAGGAGAAAGTCTGTTATGTTTATGGGGATGATCATGGTTTGCTTTCTTATGTATTAAAGGCCATGGAGGTGGACACAACTGAAGAGTGGAATTAACTTGCCAAGAAAAAACTTAGCATATCACCTTTCACCTTGAAATCTTTATCACCATCATCATCATCATCATCATCATCATCAGCTTTATAATGAAAAACCCCAGAGTATGATGACAGGGCCGCCTCCATGACCAGAGCTCCTTCATTAGGCTCTGATTCCAACTCTACATTCGATTTCGGCAAGAGTTCTATCCCGTCCTCATACCAGCGGGTCTGGACTGCAGGGTCTGAGATCTCACAATGCACTTTGATCAGGTTGTCTGCCTCAACAGAACTGCCCTTCTCAGCCTCTGGAACAGCTGAGAATCAAACCCATACTAAAGGACTTTCATTTCATTCAGGGAAAACCAGTTAGCATTCAGATTGGTGGTGACGTGTTGGCTAAGAAATGAATTTATATACCAGGGTTTATTTGCTTAATGGTAAAACACACCAGGATACAGAAAACAACAAGGGATATAGGAAGGCTGAAAGTAGTATTTCAGTACTGTGCTAGTCCCATGTGAAAACCTTTTCAGTGCTCAAATGTGTTAGTAGCTGTTTACCAGGCAGACAGAGTAGACATATCATGCAATTACAAGTTTGTTTGTCTGGGATAAAGTCTTAGTAGTTAAAAAAAAATTTATATCTTAAAAACCGTGAAGGATCTTTAAATATCAAGAATAAAAAATGGAGCCCTTATCTGCTCTCAAGGGATGGATAATTGTTAAATCCCAATTTTGCAACCTATATTAGCAAATAAACGGTAGATATGTCTCCTTTTAGAGACATTAGAATTTGGATCTAAATATGAAAAAGTAACCCATTACACTGACGACTACACCTTGATATGAAATATACATTTAATTATCCATACATCCATTTTCTGACACGCTTTATCCCGAGTGGGGTCACGAGGGGTGCTGGTGTTTATTTCCGGCAGTCTACGGGCGAGAGGCGTGGTACACCCTGGACAGGTCGCTAGTCCATTACGAGGGCAACACAGAGACAAACAGGACAAACAACCATTCACACGCAAACTCACACCTAAGGAGAATTTAGAGAAGCCAATTAACCTAAAGGTCATGTTTTTGGACTGTGGGAGGAAGCCGGAGTACCCGGAGAGAACCCACACATGCTCAGGGAGCGCATGCAAACTCCATACAGAAAGATCCCGGGTCAGGAATCAAACCCGCAACCTTCTATCTGGAAGGCAGCAGTGCTAGCCACTGCCCATACATTTAATTATCTACTACAAAACCAGACCAGAATAGATTTAATTCATGGTTGAATTATTTTTCTCCTTGGCACCTAGAGAAATTAGTCAAATCTGCACCACAGGAAGACATTATAAATCTCATTGATCAACTCATACTGGATTAACAGTTTATGTATTTTGGCTTTGTAATTTTCGAGAGAACCACTAAAGCTCTGTGTCTCTCACCATATCTTTTACTTTTTACATTTCATAACATAGTTATTAACAAAAAAATGAGTATTTATTAAGGAACCATTTTCTTTTTTTATTCCTTAAGAAATGGTTGAATTTGGATGTGACATTTTAAAAGTGCAGCGAGCGGGTGTGTGTTTAAAAGGGACATAGGGGGTGGGATCATGTCAGAAACTGGTAGTTCCCAACTGAGTCAGAACTAACTGAAAACTTAAACTAACTAACTGAAAGTCAGAAAAAACAGTAAAGATCAGCAAACACAGAACCCATAGAAGCTTATACTGTAATGGCATGGCAAGGGTTGGAAATGGGTTGGCATTTTTGGTTTTATCTACAGTAAGACTGGTTGGTCATGTACAGTATGATGTTGGAAATCCAGATATCACACTAGTGATGTTGAAAGAAATGAATAAATTAAAGGGTGTTACACAAATGTTTTCACTTTCATCCTGGTTTTGGTTAGAGACCCAGACCTTCCAAATACAATTATTCCTCTCTCACAGCAAAGCCATTTGTGAAGATATCATTATAACTAAACTCCTCTAATTGAGTTTTGAGTCCAACCTATAGGAAACAATCCTCATTTCCAATTTAAAATCATGCCTTAGACTAAAGGGTGAGTTATAGCCAAGCTTAGGGGTACAGTGGAGGGCGTGCGATGATGAAGAAATGCCGCTAGCTTTATACATAATGCTGCCATTGGTACAGTAGTTTCTGAAAACAAAGGAGGGCAGTAATCTACATAACCAGTGGAACGACTAAAAACTTCACACACACCAAAAGTGGCTGCATATGATTTCTTATTAACTTTCATGAAGTTTTACAATGATAATAGTAGAAAAATGAAGAGAAAAACATAGAGCTGCGTAAAGATACAAAATCAGACTATAATATGTACAACATAACTCTATTAAAGTATTTTTGATTCTGATTCTGAAAAAAATATCTTGCAAAATTTTTTTTAACTATTCATGTTTTGTTGGTCTATATCCATACATTAAAGTTAAATTGTTCTTGTGGCTGAGATTTAATATACAAAAACATCCTCTATGTAAAGAAAATTTTATTTTCTTTAGCATAGTGTTAAATGAGGTAGGCTACTTATTTATATGATTGCCTGAAATAACATATAAGCCTTCTTTTTATTTTGACGAAGAGTCATTATTTTGAGAAATCGACTACAGAATCATGATCATATTGTATCTAAACCATTGTCTTCACATGGATTATTAACAATTAGTGTTTGTTATAAAGTGCTGTGATTTAATTAGACTTAATTGTCAGGAAGGAATTGAAGTTAGTTATTTTCACAGAGCTCAAAATACTTAGATCACCTGCAACATCCACCTTGAAATTTATGTGGTTATCTGGAGCCTCACAGCTGTAAAACCCAGAGTGACTGACTTCTGCTGACTGAGTTATCAGCGCTGCCAGTTTTTCACTCGTTTGGATTTCATATTCACTTGTTGCCAAAACTTGTTCTCCGTCTTTATGCCAGTAAACTTGAGCAGCTGGCTCTGAGACTTCACACTGTAGCTTAACTGGGCAGCTTGTTCCTACTAATGTGTTTCTTGCAACCTTTGGTAGCTTTGAAACCTTCACAGGAGTAGCTGTGGATATTACAAGATATGTTAAACTTGCATATTCTTTTTAATACTGTCCACATGATAGTTTGGCCAATTAGCACATTTTTTATTTTTCTGCAAGCTATATTAGTCCCTTGATTGAAGTGCCCGATTATAATTGTTGTAAAGATTTGACTGACCAATATTAATCGTAGTAATTCAAGAAAATCACCTTCAATGTTCACATGAAAGGTCACAGCCTCATCAGCAAGACTACAGCTGTAGAGGCCAGAATCAGAGACCTTAGCTGAGTGAATTATTAACTTCCTCAGAGTGCCATCTCGTTTCATATCAAGGCCTGTTTTGGAAAAAAGTTCCACATCATTTTTTAACCATGAAACTTGAGCAGCAGGGTCTAAAACCTCACACTGCAAGATTATTGGAGAACCAATTCTAATCAGCTTGTATTTTTCTGATAGTGGGCTTGCCAAAATCCTTGGTGATTGGCCTACAAGAAGAGACAACAAAGGTATAAATAAGAGATTAATTCTTAAACACTTGACAAAACACATTTTCCTGCCAGCTCGTTTTCACTATAATTAGAAGCAAGCAACACTGCACACAAAGAGAAATCTTTACCACTACCAAAAACAAAAAGAAAGACAAGTATTCACCTTTTATGTCCACTTTAAAGGCAATACTGTCATCTGATGTTGAACACTCATAGATACCAGCATGTATGCTTTGAGCCGATGGGATGAGTAGGGTCCTTGACAGACCATCTGACTTAATTTCCATATTGTCCCCAGAAGTGAGTTTTATGCCATCCTTATACCAGTCGACATGAGCTGAAGGGTCATGAGAGAGTTCACAGTTAAGGACAATAGGTTTCCCTTCTTCAATGGACCGGTTCCTGTCCTCCTCTAGCAGCTTTGAGAACCTCACAGGTACTCCTATAGGTTCTGGATATTGCAAAAGAAAAGAATAAATACAAATATGACTTCCTTAATACAATTTATTGAAGTAAGTGAAGACCAGTTTATTTTATCTTAAATTGACCTACACATCCAAAAGACAAACATTGCTCACAACAACATTTTTGACAGAACAAACATACAAGAAAGAAAGAGACATAAAACAAACCAAAAGATTGTCTAGAAGAGTAAAGCTTGCTGAGATTGTCACATTACAGTCTTCAGAATCACGCAGTTCTTTTAGAACAACAGATTAGAGTTAAGTTGCAAGCAAGAACATATTTTCTGCTTTTTTTTCTTTTCCTCCACACATGTTTAGTAATGTCAAAGAATAAAACCAAGAAATCCAACCTCTTTAAAACAGCAGATATTCATACTAAAGAACTCTATCAAGAAGTAACACTTTTAGTGGAGATTAAGAAAGAACGGATATCATTTTTGTTTTATTTTGTTAAAACAATGTGAGGCCATCTTCAATTTTTTTTAAAGGTTATATGTATTAAAAAAGCAGCATAATAAACAACACTACGTTAAATAATAGAAGTCGGTTAACTCAAGGACCTGGAGTTAATGCTTTGCAAGGCACTTAAAGCATTGTAAGGTTTTCTGTGCGTCACCTTTTACTTCCACAGAGAACTGGATGTCATCATCCTTTGACTCGCACCGGTACACACCAGTATGAGCTTGCTCAGCGGATGGCACAACCAAACTTCTCAAATTTCCCTGTGACTGGATGTCTACTCCACTTTGAGCTAGCAGCTTTCTTCCATCCTTGTACCAATTGACTTGTCCACATGGGTCTGACAGTTCGCATTGTAGAGCTATGGGAGAGCCAGCTATTACTGTCATTTTCTGGTCAGCCTCAGATAAAGTTGCAAATGTCAAAGGAGGAGCTAAAGGATTAAATGTAAAGTATAATTAGTCAGGCATACTGTTATCATCAAATGGACAGAAATATGAACCCTTACCACCAACATCTTTGTGGTATAATACATTAAATTGTGTAAGTGAAGTATAACCACTAATTAAGATTGTATCATCATTATTATTATTGTTCTTGAATTTATGAATTAAAATCAAATACAAAAAAACTCTTTAATAGCTCAGAGCTCTATCCATCTATTTTTTCACTGCTTATTTGATATCAGGCAATAGAGGAAACAGGTCCCAAAGGAAAATCCAGACATCCCTCTCCCATAAATTCTGGACAGTCCAGGCTGCATGTCTAAGCTAGATAAAATATTTATATTCTCCAACTCTTTCCTTGTCTTCCAAATAGTATCCTACCAACTGGACATACCCACAAGGCCTCCAGAGGAAGGGAAACATGGACGGCTTTCTAATCAGAGTCCGAAAGCCGCCTTGTTGACTTGTTTTGGTGTGCAGAAAAAAGCAAATCTACACCATGTACACTAAGTACATTTTGGATGTCAGCTTTGAATGTTAACTCTTAAACTGAGCCCAGTCTCTCAAATGCGAGAAGCTTATTTTGGCGTCTTGCATCAAGATTAGAATAGTTTTGCATTTTTCGCTCTAGATTAGTTTACGCTAAGGAAGTTGTGAGTATCGGTAGTCTTGTTAGAGGGTTTGAAAACTTCAGGGTTTCTCCATATTAAGAAGAGTAAGCTGAGTTGGTCTTAACATCTTATTAAAATCTGGAAGAAGGTCATGGGGCAAAATTCACTGGAATGTTCAATTATGCCACTGTTGGCTTTCTCCATCAAAGGCTAAAGTGTTTATTGGTTAAAAGAATGTCTGGTTGACACATCGAAAACTGTAACTTTATCTGATAAAGCATATTTGATCATTTCAGTGTTATACTTAAAAAAAAAACGGAATATCCTATACAAACTTTTGCATGCTCTGATGGTAAGACTCATGGGTCTCTGGGACATTTGGGTCTGCCAGTGTATATCAGAAACATTTTACAGTATGTGCTGGAACTATCTTTAACTGTATCCTTAATATTCAGTAAAATAGTGTTACATTTATTATTGCTGGGGTTGTGTACTGTAACTCTCCCAGCAACCAATGGAAAAATATGTTTGCTTAAGTACATATATCTTAAAGAAACCTTCCCTGTCCATCCATCCATCCATCCATCCATCCATCCATCCATCCATCCATCCATCCATCCATCCATCCATCCATCCATCCATCCATCAAAAATGGTATCTAGCTAATAATAATATATTGAATGAATGATCACCTTTGACATCCACATAAAACTCCACTGAATCATCTGATGTCTTGCAGCAGTAAATCCCTGCATCAGACAGCATCACTGACTGGAATGCCAATGTTCTGATGGAGCCCTCTGTGATCATAGTTTGCTTGGAATCTTCTGATAATTCTATTCCATCCTTAAACCAGGTTACTTGAGCGTTAGGATCAGATATTTCACATCGTAGCTCAATGGGCTCACCAACTTCAACAGCCTTGTTCTTCTCAGCCTCAGGAAGTGTTGTGATTCTCACAGGCAGGGTTGAGGATGCTTGAAGTAACATCAAGAAAAAGAGTCATCACTATTAGTGACTGTAACAGATTATTCTTTAAAATAGATAAAGAGCAAAAGTTCAAATCAAGATTAGTCATGCCAAAAATATTCTAAAATAACAAAAGAATCATATGATCTTTGATATTAGTCATCGTAAAATAAATATTTGTTGGTTAGACCTTAAATAGCTAGCCAATTGAGTTAGATGTCACAAATTAAATGTATGTAAATATACATGTATATGTGTGTAGAAATGTATGTGTAAATATATGTTCTGTTTTTCCTTCTACATCACCCAAGCTCGGTATAGCCCTATCCATTAAAGTTTTAGTATAGACAAAGTCAGGTGAGTAAAAACAAAGTTTCCTAACATATCAGAGTTTGCAACAAGCAATCTTAAGGAAACACAATGTCAACATTGTGTCCATCTTTGTTTTTATGCTAACCATTGAAGTCACCTTCAAAAGCCACCTTAATAGCAGTTACACTGTCACTCCAATGACTGTCATTTGTTCTCGAGAGAAACATCATCTCTGGCTGTCCCGTAGAAGTCTGTTTGGAATTAGAAAGGTCTGGAAAGTAAGTAGTAGAACTTTCACCATAGCTGCTTGTCTGGTCCATTTGGTCTTCAGTTGTCTCCATGTTTTTGCAATGCTGTTGGACAGTTTTTCGATTACTTGACAGACCTAGAAACTCTGAAAGGTTGGATACTGTCTGTTCTGTGTAAGTAAGATTGTCCAACTTGCCATATGATGTTGACTTAAGATGGTCATATTGGACATTTTGAGGCTTATTATCCGTACACAAATCAAATGATGTTGCATTAAACAAATTCTCTGAGAGTGCAATAAATGACTGTTTGGCTGGATTTGGCTCCTCTGACTGGTGATATGATGTCCTTAAACAGTTATTGGGCCGTGAAACCGGGACATTGTTAGACAATGCACTGTCTAGAAGCTTTCCTGGAAAAGCAGCTGATAGTTGTATGGAACCATAAGCCTTTTCTTGCTGGACAGCAGTGGTCTGTATGGAATGTGAGGTCTCCTCTGATGTCACATTTGAATATTTTAAGGGTTCAAACCATTCCTCTTGTTCAAGAGTTCCATTTTCTGAGAGTGCACAAAAGTTGCCTTCTTGTATTGTTGAAGCCTGTGCGATGCTTGAACTCTCCATCATGGCATTTAAAGTCTTATGGAGGTTACCTGAGTCTAGTTGCTTAGTTGGCTTATTTGCAGAGTGGTTTATCTTCATTGATGAGTCCTCTGAGTCCAGTTCAGTTTGCATAAATTTAAGACAGGATTTCATGGTACTGGAGTCAAAAGTAAAATCACTTGTTGGCTGAGAGGTTGGCATATACTCAGCATCGAACTTATTTCTCCCATTTCCAGTGAAAATGCCAGAGTTGCATTTTGAGGACATCTGGATATCTTGGTCAGAGTACGCGTCTTCTGTAGACTTGTTCCTTTCTTGGTCAGAAGAGAGTCTTGGCGATGTAGCTATAAGCATTGTGATGTACACAGAGAAAGGTTTTCAGTTGTTGGTGTTCTTATTATTTCTTCTCACAAAATACTTTTACAGCAGTGGGGGTTAGCATGAAGTTATGGGATAATCCATTGCAAAGACAATCAAGAAGATCGACCAGGATTGGTCTTAAAGTAAACATGTCTCCCTTTAAAAGACTTCTCATGTACCATCAATACTAATCCCTCTAAAGTAAAACAGAATTATTTGGTTCTCTTAGGAGAAGACTTCGTTGTCATTGCAACGGGCAGAAGATCAGGGTAAAACCATGAATGAAAAGATCTTGAGGTGAATATGACAAAAGATGTACTTTAAGAGTTGCAAGTTGTGAGAAAAGATGACTGTTAAAACAAACAATGAATTGACAAACATAACAAATGTTAGTTGAAAAAGCGGCTACACACCTACATGAAACTATATATTTGATTAAGGGCCAAAATATCAGTGAAATGGCCACATTTCAGGGATGAAAGTATGATAAAGGAAAGAAAAAAAGATTTAGAGATGGCTCAAATGATTGAGCTAACAGTGAAATACACCACTACTGTTAGTGGCATTTATGGGCTGGGTTAACATTGATGACTGATTTTGCAAGATCAAATCACCTTTGACTTCCATAGACTTTTGGGCTGATGCATCAGCTACATCACCAATCTCGTCACCCGAGTGACACTGTCCTGCTGTTTGGACAAAGCCAAAGAGAAAACAGTGAGGTGGTGAAATCTTCATGTATGTAACTAAATTCTTGAGTCTCCAATGTGAAATTACAACAAAGTACAGCACCTTTCATGTCCTCTTTTAACTGTACACCATCAGATGCATCACAGCCAAACCTGTCATTATCAGACAAGTGTTGGGACCCAAGGGGCAAGATTTGACTGTGCTCTTCACTGCCAGCTTCTGTTTTCGGATATATCTGGGTTCCATCTTTGTACCAGCAAGCTTTAGCGATAGGGTCTGAAATCTCAAACTGCTGAACAATTGGATAGTGTTCTTCAGTTGACCTGGTCTTCTCTCCAGGGTCAAGTACATATGTTGGAGGGGACACTAAAAACATGTATTAGGGGATAGGTTCAGTGCATGCCATCCTTATTTCTAGAACACAAACCTTAAGACAATATCTTTCAAGGATGTAGAGAAAGAATTGGGGCTAGGAATTTCTGTAAGAATGAGTCACAGCTACATTATAAATTAACATTTGTATATAAGAAAAAAAAATCACCTTGATTGTCTACTAATAATTTGGTCACATCATTGGCTGTTGTGCAATAGTATGCTCCAGAGTTTGAAGGATGAGCTGGTTCAACAACAAGGGCTTCTTTGATGTCTCCCATTTCAAAATCATATTTCATGCTTGAATAGGATTCTGAATCTCTTTGCCATGACACCTGGCTTGCAGGGTCTAAGCTTTCACCAACTGTTTTTTTTGGACAGGTTTCCTCAAGAGTCTGGGACCCCCCAACCTCCCGGTGGCGAGGCAATGTTGGAGCTAAAGATAGTGATTTAAAATATAACTGGACTGAGTACAAAGTTGTTATTTGCACCCTAAAGAAATGCCAGGCTTTAGGAGCTTTCACAGCTAACTGTCAACTCTCACTCCCACTGAAGGCTTGCATTGCGTTTACATACTAAAAACACATCTTCAATCTGTAAGTAGAGATTAATTTTTGCAACACCTTTTGGACACACATCTTAAGACACAGCATCACATATACATGTACAAAAATGCATTTAAATGTTAGTTATATCTAGTGTCTACGAAGCTTTAGATTTTGCTGGAATACTGAAAAGACTGGAAAAAAATATCACCTTTGTTATCCACAGAGAAGTGGATAGTGGCATCAGTGGTTTGGCACCATTTTCCTGAGTTCAAGAGCTCAGTGGATGGGAAAATGGGTCCCGTTGACGTGCCATTACTTTCTGTATTCCAACCCTTTTGCGGGTAGAGCTTTTTACCATCTTTATTCCGGCAGACCTGGACAGTGGAGTCTGCAACCTCACATTCCAGCTTCAGAGGTTTGCTCACTTCAAGTAACTCGGCTCTCTCACCATCAAAGATAGTTGAGTATGTCACAGGTTGAGCTATCATTGGGAATTCAGGACAACTAAATAAACGCAAAGCTATGGAAATTCACACCTTTCAGGTATATAACTACTGAACAGAAGGTAAAAAGAGCTTTGGAGACCTTAGTTTAAGAGAGAGCCAGAGCAGTTACACAGCAAGGTTACCAATTCTTTATGGTTGTGGGAATAAAGCAGCCATCAAACGACATTTCTCTTAAGCAGGGATAGTTAGTGGCACTTTCAGAGAGGAGGTAGTGGTTACGATATGAAAACGTAAGAAAGGAACTGCAAAGTCACCTTTGATCTCCACTTGAAAATCCACGGTATCATCCTGTGTGGCACATCTGTACAAACCAGAGTGGGAGAGCTCTGCAGACTGAATAACTAATGTTCTTGTGTTTCCCACTGAATGGATTTCTAATCCAAAGGTGGATATAAGCTTCCTTTCATCCTTGTACCAGCAAACCTGGGCTTCAGGATCCAACACCACACACTGGAGTACTATAGGGCTGCCAGCCTCGATCAACTTGATCTTCATATCTTCAGGAATAGCTGAGAACTTCATTGGTGGAGCTACAGATATGTTTAGAGTTTATAACAACCCTCAGTTAACCTTGTTACAGTCATTCAGATTATTATTTTTAATCCTATTCCTGATAACTTAATTGGTAACATGCTGACAGATGAAATAGTAGCTGCACATTTGATGGCAAGGAAAAAGACAACCAAACATCGGACAACACAGAAGAGTATCATAAGAGTTAGTTGATTTGCTGAGTAGGAGTTTGTTACTGTTTCACATCACCTAAAGAGTAATTACATTACCTGTGATCTCCACACTGAAAGTGATGGCATCACCCTTTGTCTTGCAGCAGTACAAGCCAGAGTGTGCAACTTCTGCTGAATGGACAGCCAGTTTCCTCATTAAGCCTTCAGCTTTAACTTCTACTCCATTTTGATGATGGAGTTTTGATCCATCTTTGTACCAGTGCACCTGGGCAGAGGGATCTGAGAGCTCACACTGTAAAACAAATGGCCAGCCTGCTTGGATAGTTTTGTTCCTTTCGGAGTCTGGTACTGCTGAAAACCTCACGGGTGGGGCTATAGAGATTATAAAGAGAAAGATATAATCAATTAAGTTGTAAAAGCTCTGTTTATCAGCTATCCTTATAAAAGTATTTCTATATCTAAGTAAGAAGTTTTAGAGTGGACAACTGACACAGCAATTACTGGATTTATAGTAGAAAGATATCAACATAGAAACTCAAAATCTCTTACCCTCGACTTCAACGTTAAACCTGATTACGTCATCAATAGCATCACAGCAGTACACTCCTGAGTGTGAGAAATCTGCAGACTGGATGACAATTCGTCTCATTGTGCCTTCAGATTGAATATGGAGACCTTCCATACTTTTTAACTCAATGCCGTTCTTGTACCAGTTAACTGGAGCAGCACTGTCTGAGAGCTCACAGTAGAGCACAATCGGGTTGCCAACCTCTACAAACTTGTTTCGATCCATTTCCGACAGTGGTGAGAACTTAACCAGAGGAGCTGTAAATATTGGACAAAAAGAGTATGGCTCAAGATTAAGAGAAGAATCAGTGGTTTCTAACTTTTTAGGTGTAAAAAAAATATTTCCCCAAATGTGCTTAGCTTGTTACAGTTTTTGAGACCTTCCTCTTCCCGTCCTCTTTGTTTCTAAAATAAATCAGGGAGTCTGGGAGCCAAACTCTCACAAATGTTACCCATGCCTCAAATCTCCAATGGCTTTACTGTCGCTCAAATTTATAGCATTTCAAAACAACCTTTCTTAATCCTTTAACTTGTCCTGAATAATCTTTGTTCTTTGCCCTATTCCCTCCTCAGCTAACGTTTTTATATTTTAATTTGGTACAAATGTAGACTCTTTGGGGTCTTTAATACTATAAAGTCAACTGTCAAACTGACCCATACATACCTTGGATGTACAGGGCTGCTGAATCTCGGATGCCATAAGCAATGAATGTTATCTCCGCTCCATTGTCTGTATCACGTACTCCTCGAATACGAAGTGACTGGTGTGTTCTTGAGCGGCGGACAGAGTAACGCTCATCATCTTGAAGCTGCGTACCATTTAAGAACCATGTACCAATAACCGAAGCAGAAAGCTCAATGGTGAAAACAGCATCTTGTCCCTCTGGGACCAAGGCATCCTGTAAAGGAGCTTGAATTCTGGCTACAGGAACTGCAAAGAAAAATTATTTTAATGTGTTTATTCTGATATAGGCCTTAACCACATGTTTGATGACCAGGAAAAGAAGTACCTAGGTGAACAGTTCTTGGAAACTCAACATTATTGCTTTTTCCATATTTATTTACACTACAAATGCGAAAACGATAGTCTGCTTCACATGGAACACTGTCACCAAGGATCTCCACTGAGGTTGCAGAGTCAGTGGTCAGACACTGCAGCCACTCTTGTGAACCAGTGCCTACTTCTTGTCGTTCAAGCACATAACCAGATGGGGGGTTCTTTCGTGAATCTGGAGCAGGAACCCATGAGAGAAGAGCTGCATTAGCGCGCTCTGTGTTGATCTGAACTCCCACCGGACAACTTGGAGGACAATGACGGGCCGCTAAAAGGAAGAAAATATTTGCTTCAGGTAAGTGTTTCGCTTTTCCAAACAGTCTAGTTTATGTGGTGACAAATATTAACAATGGGACCCACCTTTCACTCTTAACTGAGATGATGTCTTGGACCTGCCAACAAGAAAGGTCACAAGGCCAGAGTCTTGGGGCATTGTATTGACAAAAACCAGAATATGAGTTCGACCAAAAGACTTAAGAATGGTCTGATGGGTTTCACGAAGCTCAATGCCATCCTTGTACCAATGTATGTCCATTTCTTCTTTTTCCACTTCCACACAAAAGGCTGCATTTTCACCTTCCAAGACATCCACTTTCCTTGGAAGCTTTCGCAAAATGGTACCTGGAAAGAAAAAAATGAAGATTCACTATATCATCCACCCATCCATCCATCCGACCGACCGACCAATGACAGACCGAAATGTATAATAATTATTGAACTTTATTGATCTCACACTGGATATTGTGTGGATATTTACCTCTGTATATTTCTTTAAGTCTTTGCGGATTCGAAAATTAGGGGATATTTCATCATGCTGAAAATGTATTGTTGAGTGATTAAAAGTACTGCATGTTAAGCCATGTTCATGCTGAAAATGTATTGTTGACTGATTAAAAGTACTGCATGATAAGCCATATTGACACTGCTTATATCAGTACCACTTTGGTTTAAGGCCAGAACACACCAGATATGGTTATGGGTTTGTGCCGATGGAGACAGATCGTTAAAAATGGTAACAATTACTTATAATTTAATTTCATGGGGCTGGTGACACATATTTTCTTCAATTGTGCTTGCACAGTTCTGACCAAGGTAGAGTTCTGGTGTATTTTGATTGGAGATATGCCTCACGTTGAATGGAATGTCATGAGTTTGACAGGAAGAGAGACACAATCACAAAATACAACGCATGCACTGTGGGGAAAATACAAAGTAAAATCTCTGAGTTGTACCATAAACTGATCAGGTTTGTCTTCATATAGGTTTGATGGTAAACATATGTTCTGCATATAGCAAATGGGGAACACTCTGACATAAGGTAGGAGCTTAAGAGTAGAGAAAACAGATTAAAATTACACAGTGATGTTCTTTGATCTTATTGGAGAAGCAACCACATGTTACAATGCACTTCCCAGCTTGTTTATACTGAGGGAATTTGTTGGACATACTTTCCCATGAATACTTAATCTCATTTAAGGGAGCCAGTACAATTTAATGGTGATAGAAAAAAAATAAATATATAGCATCGGAGGTGGTGTAGAGTCAGACAAAAGTAGAGTGTTCCAACATTTAGAGGTACCATGTGAAACCTTTTTTGCTTGTCATATTTCAGAGCATCTTCCTGAAAGGAAAATATTTTTTATCTCAATTGAACAATTGTTGACTACCCTTTGTATATGCTAATTTCAGATTAAAAAGTAAAATTTTTTCTCTGGTCAGTTTTGTCCAACCTTTGGTGACTGGTAAGTGTCTAGCTTTGTACAAATTGTAAGCATCAGTTCAAAACTGGTATCTCCATCTAAATATAAAAAAAGTAAATGAAAACAAGAGGCTTTCATACCTGTGGGTTTACAGAATGTAAAAGGTGCTTTGCTTAATATTAGTCATTCGAAATCACATATAACAAATGTATTTACCTTTCACAGCCACCTCTGCTATACTTCTACCACCATCAGGCATCTCACAGAGGTAAATTCCATCATCATCAACTCCAATGTCACGGATTGTCAATCTTCGTTTTGTTCCCCACTCCTCCATTCCATATTTGGCCCCTGGCTGCAGTCGTCGGTCCTCTAGATACCATGTGATTGGAACAGAGTCTTCTGGAACTTCACACTCTAAAACAGCTAAATCCCGTTCCCAAACTTCAAGGTCATAGAGAGGTTGCTTAAACCGGACAGGTGGCTCTGAAAATAAACACACGTTATAATACTCTTAATTATTGTTTGTTTGTTTGTTTGTTTGTTTGTTTGTTTGTTTGTTTGTT
>NW_015150844.1:382313-387275 GCF_000732505.1 Cyprinodon variegatus
TTTTTTCATTAATTTCATAAATTTTTATTGGATTTCGGGGTAACAATCAATATATACCGAACCAAACCAAAAACTGTGACCATGAAACCGTGAACCGAACCGAACCGTGGATTTTGTGAACCGTTCCACCCCTAGTATGTATGTGTATTACATGAATTATACATTAAAAAGAGGAAAAATTAAAGCAGAATGCAAGCTAATAATTATGAAACATGATAAGAGCAGGTAGTAAAACAAATATCACAAACTTAGGCTAAGGGTACCTGAGTTAGCAGCTACTTTAACAGTCAAAAGTTGTTCAACAAATGGGTTTTTAACTTGACTTAAAAAAAAAAAAAACTCATACTTTCAGAACTTTTACACTCTTCTGGAGGAGTTTCACAGATAAGTATAGCATTTGAACTAAATGCTGCTTCTCCATGTTTGGTTGTAGTTCTGGGTGGAGAGAGAGTGGGGTTGGACTAGAAAATCTGAATGGTCTGGGAGGTTGATCCACTGACAAAAATTTTTGTTTTGTATCAAGGTGCTTATCTTTTCTGTAATTGATATACAAACAGAAGGATTTTAAAGTCTATTCTCTGAACTACATGGAACCAGTGTAAGGACTGGGCTGATTTGCTCTACTTTCTTAGTTGTAGTGAGAACACAGGCAGCAGCGTTTTGTATCAGCTGCAGCTGTCTGATGGACTTTTTAGGTAAACCTATGAAGGTACTACTGGTGAAGATTCTCAGTCATCCAGGTCATAGTCAGAAATCTGGAGTAGCGTTGAGTTCCAGGCTCATAGAGTAGCCCAAACATACATATATACATATCAATCATTCAGCAATATTCGTTAGGCCAGCCTCTAACTTCATGCTCACTCTATTTTTTCCTCTTCATATTATTTTTATCTGGTCTGTTCCTGTTTGTCTGTGATACCAGAAAAATATCAGAAGAGAACTAATAAAATATTAGTTGTGCTGCTGCCAACAACACATGTCATTTCAAGGCACTTTACAGTTCAACCAGATCATACAGTCAAATTGATACAAAGTTTTCTATCTAAGGAAAACCAGTTGATTGCATTGACTCATTAACTCAAATACAATCCCTCACACTAAGCGTGCTTGTAGCGACAGTGGAGAGGAAAAACTCCCTTTTAACAGGAAGAAACCTCCAGCAGAACCAGGCTCAGTGTGAGCGGCCATCTGTTCAATACTGAAATATTACTATGTCCATCAGTTATTAGATATATCAAACTGAAAAAGCAGTTGCAAACACCCAAATATTTAGAAATAAAATTATTAAGATTAATAGGGGTGCCAAAACGTTTTCATATGACTGTACATTTACTCTAAATTTACACCAAATTATATTCAAACCAAACCTTTGTTTCGGATGCCTAAGTGTTTTAGTCAAACCATTTAGTTATTTGTGTATCAGCATGCTAGGATATTGCATCAAATGACAGCCTCCCCTCTTGTAAACCCAAAATAAGACCCCTATCAAACAGTTTTATGTGCTGGTAATGCTGGCTAATTCTTCTACTAGGGACCCAGTGAAAGCCACCTCTTATACCCTTTGCCGCCTGTACTAGATGTTACTCCTCCTCACAAATTAAATAATCTGTATATCTATTGCATGTCTGTACATGTAAACAAAATAATTTCTTTTATTTTTCTTGCAACTGATTCTACTCAAGAGAATTTAATCCAATGTAATCTCACAACACAGCTATGTTTTTATAGTAACACTGTAATTGAAGCATTTTTTTTATGACAGATTTCCAGCTACGCAAACAAGAAATGTAAAAGACAAGGAACTTATATTGTTAAGGAATGAGAAGGCAGTAAACACACTGAGGTGTTAGATAGAGAATAAAGTGCTTGCAACTGACACCATCAGATGGTACCAGACAGTTGTAAACAACAGAATCTGCTCTTTATTTAGCCATCAGTATGTAAAGCTCATAATTTCTTTTTCTTAGACCAATTAAATTCCTTCTGTTTCAAATTTATTTAAAATATGTTTATATGTATTCTGTAACATTTTGGATGTAAATATGTTTATATATTCTAAGTGGCTGTTAGAAGAAACAGATAACGTTCCCAATGTGAACCCATTTACTATCTCAAACTGATACTGTGGTTTAGACTTCCCTAGGCCATGTGAGAAACATAATACTCCCTTTAACCTCGCATGGAGAACAACCCATAGAACTTTAACGAGCTGAGTATGTTTGCAGACTTTCTGCTCATTTAAGTTGCTGAATCCAACCCAATATTTTCTTCTTCACTAAGCTTACATTCTTATATTTTATTGATTCCTTAAGAACTCTAAATAATCTGACTGCGCTGTATATTGCCAGCAGGTGATTAAAATCTACAATTAAATTCTAGGCATTTAAACTTTCCATGTGTAGGTTTTGTAAGGTTAAAAAAGGATATTTTGATATTTGATGTATCATATTATCAATGAGCCTTAAAAGACTTCTTATATTATACTTATCCCTTCTCTCTTTGGCTTTACTCCAGTAAATGACCTCAGTGCATCTATTTCTCATACTTACATCATCCGAGAATCATAAGGACAGAAATCTGAGACATATCATTCCACACACTTTCCTTGCTAAAGAAGACATCCCTGGCTGTACCCACACTTAATAGAAACTGCTTTGCTTTATTTGTCTTGGTTTCAAATGAATGAAATCACTTAAAGAAATATTGACTTACCCTTGACAGAGAGATGTACAGCACTGAGGGTTTGCCCTGCAGTATTTGATGCAGCACAGACATAAACTCCATTATCCTTTTGCTTGCAGTACAGAACTTTGAGTGTGAAGTACCCCTCTCTGTCTTCATATAACAAGTAACGCCTTCCAGAGAGAATAAGTCTACCGTCTTTTCTCCAGATTATCTCTGGTTTGGGTTTTCCAGTAACAAAGCATCGGAATTTGGCATGCTTCCCCTCAGTCACAGCAAACATTTTTACTTTAGTAGATTTTGTCAATCCGTCATCCTTTAGCCGAGTTGGCACTTGTCTACCTATCCTTTGTTTTCCTTGATGGCCTTTCCAATGTCCATTGGTGTAGCCATTACGGTTTCCTTCTTCTTCATGTCCAGGACCTGCATCGACAAGCAACACAGCTCCTGCAAGTGCTTCCCCGAACTCATTTCGAGCTTTACAGGTATACACCCCACCGTCCGGAGCTCGAGTCTTAAAGATCTTAAGCTGAAACCATCCTCCATCCTGGTAGCCCACACTGAAATGTGTGCTCTCAAATATTTCGTTGAGTTTTCTGCCATCTTTTTCCCAGACGACTTCTGGTCGTGGGTTTCCCCAAAGCTTGCAGGAGAAGACAGCATCTTCCCCACGTCCAACACGAGTTGAAAGAGGCTTAATGAGGAAACGGGGTTTATTTTCCTCTCTAAGCTCCAATTCCTGAGCCTCACCCTCTACCTTTAGGGTGGCGGCTGCATATGTTTCCCCGATGCTATTCTTAGCTTTGCAAATGTATTGGCCACTGTCCTCGATAGTAACAGCTGTAATGATAAGGTTGTAAACATTCCCGTCTTCAAAAACCCTGTATCGTCCATGAGGGTCAATCTTTTCGTTGTTTCGCTCCCAGATAACAGCAGGTCGTGGATCGCCTCCTATCTGACACTTAAGAACTGCATCAGTCCCACTTTGGACCACTACAGGTCTTGGGTAGGCTAAGAAGCGGGGTGCACCACCAAACACATCCATTTCTTCTTTGACAGCTTCCCTCAAGTCTTTCAGGTCAGTTGTGAGTCGCTATTCAGGACCAAGTCCATCTAAGCTCTGCACGACGTGTTTCTAAATAAAGAAAGAAGAAAATCCGTGTTAATTGGTTGAGTATTACAGATAATCAGAGAATTTTTTTAGGTATTTCATACATTTTCATTAGATATTAGATATATTTTTAGAAGATATGAAACATATCTATTTAGAAGATATATATATTAAAAAAAATCAAACCAGAAAAAGCCCATAACCATTAGCAAGAGATTCTTAACATAATTTTAGATATCCAAGGGGAAATAACCACTTATAAGTTGGAATTAGAAGAACACCTATCATTCCAAACACCCCCCTTTGTCCCATTAAAGTGCATGTATTTCAGCACAAATGGATGGCATGAATATTAGGGTTAATTGAATTGGATCTGTCTGCATAGGAGAGGAAAAAAACAGCCGAGCAGGAAGAGAGGGAACAGTCCAGTCCTGTTGCAACAGTAGCCATAACACACAGCCAGTACAGCTGGTGCTGTATTTCAATGGGAAAGGGCTTAATATAGCAAGCCCTAAATAAAGACCTGTAAGAGAGTATGTGTCAGGTATCACAAAGACAGCTCAGAAGATATATATTCACACAGAAACAAATTAACAGAACATATGACAAAAAAATATTTACTGTTAAAATAAAGAAATTGTGCTTCCTGCCAGGGATAAAATTGGATATAATTTGTCTTCAATTGTTGTTTATATGTAGGTATTCCTGCTATGAACATTACGTTCTCTCTGCTTTTTCTCTCCAGAGAACTTACACCCGGCCTATTGTTTCTACTCAGCTGTAACACCCTCTGAGAGGAGGCCATCAGCTGAGCTATTGCTGCAGTACCTTCATGTTCTGTGTTTACACTCCCCTCTCTCTTTCGAGAAATCAACCTAATAAGCTATTGCAGCATCTATTTATATCTAGTCTATTTTCCATCTTAAAGTTTAACTACATACATAAAGCTCCTTGATTATACTTCTGCTGACATTAAGTTTTTACATTTTCTTTTCTCATTGACCGGGGACTCTTTGTTTCTTTTTTCTGCAAAAAAGACTTCTGATGCAAATAACAGTCTCTATGGTTGCTACACGGGAATACTGGGAATACTGGAAAGTTTGTGATTTGATCCAATCGGCGAGGTTTTCTTAGATAGCTTTGTGACTAGCAGATATTCTTAAAGGAAT
>NW_015150844.1:388430-395049 GCF_000732505.1 Cyprinodon variegatus
AGGTATGCCTCCTGCACTGCAAAAAATCAAAATCCTGATAAATATTTTTTTCTTAAAATAAGTGCATTTGTTCTTGAATTGAGGAGACAAAAGAGACATCTTGCCAATGGAACAAGACAATTTAGATTTAAAATAAGAAAACACAATTGCATTGTCTTATTTCAAGTGCATATTATCTAATTATCTTATTTTAAGAGTAAAAATACTCATTCCATTGGCAAACTATCTCATTTACCTGCTCAAATTAAGGGTGAATACACTTAATTTAAGACATTTTTACTTATTTCTAGATCGTTTTTGCAGTATATAAAGCAGCACACTGCAAAAAAAAATCAAAGTAAGTCATTTTTTCTTAAAATAAGTGCATTTGTTCTTGAATTGAGGAGACAAAAGAGACATCTTGCCAATGGAACAAGACAATTTAGATTTAAAATAAGAAAACACAATTGCATTGTCTTATTTCAAGTAAATATTATCTAATTATCTTATTTTAAGAGTAAAAATACTGATTCCACTGGCAAACTATCTCATTTACCTACTCCAATCAAGGGTAAATACACTTAATTTAAGAAATTTTTACTTATTTCTAGATCATTTTTCCAGTGCATAGTTCACATCTAAGTCCAGTGGAGTAAGAATACAACATACACTGTGAGTTTGTTAGTTAAGTAGTACATTAAAGACTCAGACATATAGACCTTCAAAGCTCTTTTACAGACTTTAAGTTTGTGAGAAAACTTTTTTTAAATCAGAGCAGGGCACAACATCAAGCTGTGAGAGTTGTTATAATTGTCTTGTTCTCATTTCTTTGCAAATACATAAATGAAGTGCCAACTGATTCAATATCCATAGATCTCGATTATTAATCAGATTGCATAGTTAATTACCTTTTTTCTATAGGACAGATGTCTTGAATATTAAATATTACTCCAGAGTATTGGACATCTAAATCAGAGTTTAAATTATAGCAGAATTCATGAAAAAACAAACAATGGTTTTGTTTTTACGGATTTGTAAAAATAAAAAGTAAAAAATTAAAATGGTACAAAACTCAACTCCCTTTGATGTTTATCTGCAGACGCTCATCGCATTGCATGTGAAATGAAATAAACAACATCAGTGATCTGAGCAATGTTGAATCCCACCATCTCAGACTAATTACAATGCTGTTAGTGCTCATGATTACCATCACATTTAACTTCGAGAAAGTTTACGACATCATGGCATTTAGTTCTTTGCGAAAAGCAAACTTTTGCCTGCAGTCCTTCTTTCACTGAGCACAAACCTGCTATTTACCCAAGACATTTTCCAAGTTTTAAAAATATTTAAATTTGCTTTCAAAAGCTTAAATAGTTTGAAGAATAGAGAAAGGAAATACATCCGGCAACATTTAAATTCTGTCCACCTCCAAGATTAAGCATATGTAAAGTAAGCAGTGAGACCTCTCGTTTTGTTTATACATCTATAGTGAAAACACAAGGAAAGTAAATACCTGATTTACTTTAACTTTCAGGCAAATGTGACAGCTTAGTGAAAACACCTGCACAACTTTCAATTTAAACTCTAATTGGATAAATGAAAAAAAAAGAAAACAGTAAATAGATGCAAAAATAAGATAACACAGACAACAATGCTAGTGTATCACTGCTGTATTAGACACACAAGCCACCTTCCAGATCAAACCCCAAACTGTGGACTTTCCAAGGGTATCAGTGTTAGTAACAGTTTCTGATGTGGGCAACATAGGTTATTTTTCCTTTTGGAACATGTTGAAAATGATGATAGATGCTGACATGTTACTATGGGTTTAATTAATATGACAGATTAGTTTATTTTTTGTTCACAAGTTTAAATCTTTGTCTATTGGTATGCATGATTTTTATGTATATATTTGTAATTTATTCTCTCTTTCAGATTATGTACAATAACTAACCATATTTTCTTTTGAGCACACCTCTTCAATTGGAAAAGAGCCAATTACAAAAGAGAAACTAACTGGACTTGGTAAGATGTGGAAAAGGATGGATAACCGTGGTTTAAGGTGTGGATCAAAATAAGAAATAAAGAGAATTGAGGCAACTGAGAACACAAATTTGCTTTGGTTGCAGACTGGCAAGTTAGTTATTAGGTGATTAAAGATCTATAAGTAAAATTTCCCGCAGAACCATCCATCAGGTTTATAGAGAGTGTCAAAAAAGAGAAAATAGAGTTAAGAGTAGCTATTTTAACTTATTTACTAGCTTTAATATGTGGCTCAATCAGTACCTTCCCATCTATATGAAGCATACTGTTGGGTATCCAGAAAAGTTTCATTATATATTGTCAGAAACATCTTCTGCCTTGGATCCCTGCAGCGATGAGTTTCCAATGCCTGTCCCTTCCTTAAACCCTCCAAACGTCAAAAGTGAATCCATGTTTTCCAGAGGCATCCCGCACTTTATACAACAGCAGTGTCTTACCATCAGAAAAATTTGGGAAAACTGTTTGGTTTTAAGTCATCATGATATTAAACAAATAATCTGAGAAAAGTTGCTAGAGATAACAGTTGAGATTTTCTGATAAGTATTACCAGCCGGCAGCAGTTTGGGAGCACTTTGCTGATGTTGAGCACATTTATCAGGTTAATGCAAGATGGTTTGAACTCATCCGGCTTAAAGAGGGTCCATCATTCATTCCTGTTGGACAAAAACTGACCTTCATACTCTTCATAAGGAGTTCGTCTGAACAGAAATTTTCTGAAATGCTTTTGAATTAGTAAAATGGGAATAAAATTGGTTATTATGACATGAACAAGTAGACCAGATTCAACTAATCCAATTATTGAAAAGAAGGAATTATAATGATAAAGAAAGACCAGAAGTTACCATATACCAGAGGTGTCAAGTAGCTAAGTACAAATACTTTGTTACTGTACTCAAGTACACTTTTTAGGTATCTATAAATGATTCCATTACTTATTTTTCTTCTTACTTCTGACTTCTACTCATTAAGTTTTCCCACAAGTATTTGTACTTTCTATTCCTTACATTTGTAAAATAAACGTTATTCTTTACTCTTGGATTCGGTTTTATGTTTATGAATATTTATTTCACGTCATGTGCGCCATCCAATGCAGATCATTGGCTCCATCCACATCTAGTGAAAACTAGTGTAATTGGATGAGTCATATAACGCAAACACTCATTGGTATGCTATTCTTCAAATGTGTGCCGGCGCCAAAGGAAATCATCAGAAGCAAGCAGGAGTTCTTCAATCTGCAAACATGAATTGCCTATGCCATGCTACGATGTAGGATTCAGAAAAAGATGTTGAACTGTCTGAAATGCCTGAAACAGGCGAGAGCGTATCGGAAGATGGAGACAGAGACCAACAAGACCTCCCTAATCCTTAGCCCTATCTCAAAGAATTTGTCGAAATAGCCTAAAAATTGAGCTTTCAATTCATATAGTGGCATCTGGCTATTTCTTTTAAAGGTTACTTTATACTTTAAGTAGTTTTCGGAGCACATACCGTACTTTTTCATTTTTACTTGAGTAAAGAGGTCAAGTTGATACTTCAACTTTTACCAGAGTTTTTTTTAAACGGCAGTTTCTATACTTCTACAGTACTTAGGTAACAAATGTGTGTACTTTTGACACCACTGCCATATACCAGTTACTGATAACTGCTCGGGAGGTTACACAGTGCTCACACTATTTTTTCATGAAGCATCATTTTCATCAGGGATAAAGATGTAGATGCTCCCAAGCTGTGCTGGCTGCCAGCCCCTCTTTGCCCCAGTATGAACATTTAGTTATAAACTGTGATCTATTTGCATCAAGTTTACATGTCAATGTGATGATTATAATGATGAAATAAAAAATTTTTTAACTAGTTTTTGTTTTGAGGTCGGGAGAGCTCCTATGCTCACTTCATAGGAAATATAGTGGTTCCCAGCTCTGTTCCTCAGGGACCCTGTCCTGCATGTTTTAGGTGTGTCCTTGTTGCCTCAAACCAGAAAAGAATGGATGATTAACAAGCTTCTGCAGCAATTGATTGCAAAGGAGCACAGTAAATAATTGGATGCTAAGAACTCTGACTTAGCCTATTTAAATCCTAATGGAGTATTTACAACTATACCGAGTGTAAATCTGCACAAGTGTTGGAGTAAATAATCAGTGTAAAATTTTACAGCAATGCAGTGTAACTTTTACTCTATATGTCTATATGTGTAAATTAACCGCCAGTCTCTGAGAGGTATTCTTGATTTTGACACTATTATAAGTAAAATTAACTGACTATAGAGTAAATTTTAAACAAATTTGGAATGTGACCAAAGTTTATCTGAAACAGAGTTACATTGTACTCTGTAGGTGTTAAAGTACGGTTTGTTTTCTACTGTGAGGAGCCCTAACTTAAATCAGGTGTGCTAGAACAGAGACATATCTAAAACACACAGTAGAGGGGTCCTCAGGAGTCCTTAATTACCAGGGTTGAGAACCAACGAATTAATAAAACTGCAAACTTACAGCTGACTGGATGCTGCGCAGTCCCCCCCATTGCCAAGAAACAATTCCAAACATGCTGTTTTTTGCTTTTTCTCTCTGTTGTTATGCCTACCGATCAGTGTGCAGGTGGCTGTACTATGTGTGCTCTCTTCTCGTTGCAGGGTGTGTCAGGAGAGTGGGAGCAAGGGAGCTGGTGGTTGTTGACTTCAATAAGGACACTAGTTTTAGATGTGATCAACCATTGAATGGCTGTTATCAGCGGTTATCGGTCTAAAGGCTTCAGACTGTGCCTCCTCCACCTTCTAGTAGGTTTCTTATGGCTACTAAATGCAGCTTGTTGTTGACAATTGCTGCTTCAGCCACGTCTAAAACCTTAAGATTTACCTATTTACCTACTTTATACTTTTTATCTACTTTATTTACAGCCTAAAAATGTGTTATAAAGCTTTACTTTGAGTGAATCCCACATGTTTAAGTCACAGGGTTTTAATGTGGGGTTTAAAAACAAGTTGAAAGAATATGAGATTTATTTGTGAGGGCTTGTTTCGATATGAGTGACACGCTTTTATTTTTAAATACATGAAGAAACACTCTGTTCAGATTCCAGATAAATACATTAATTAATTCTGTGGATAAAAAAGGAATTACCTTTGGATTAGGATTAATTTGATGATAACTTACTGAGCCCACTGATAGATAGGAGGCACAATCTGAAGCCATTCTGTGGGACTGATAACCAGTTCCCTTGGAAAAAATGGAGTTCAGCTGCCTGTATGCTGGTGAAAATTCTCAGTCATCCAGGTCATAGTCATTCCAAAAAAGTAAAAAACAACAATCCACTGGACTTTGACTCCAAGTTTGAAGACATTTAGCTTCACATCCAGGAAGCTTTTTCAGTTCAAAATGTACAACTGCCAGATCAAGTAATCTCCTACCTGTCCACTCTCTGTGCTCATTTCCTTGCTACCTGCACAATCTCGCAACGAGAAAACTGAGCACAGCCACCTGTCAATCCCAGACCCTCATGGGCAGCTCCATCTTTGCCCCAATCATCCTCTTTATTTAAGAGTTCTCGCCTTTTTCAGAATCCTTAGCAACCCCAGCTCTCTGAGCATTAACCATTGTCATCTCTTCCCTGTGCTCAGGTCGAACCACAACCGGAGTCTTGAGGATTCTTGTCGGCCTGGAAGGCTTGTTGAGAACTTCCAGTAATCTATTGCGTTGGATTTTAGATTTTTTTTTTTTAACAGAAAGAACTCAGAGCCAAAGTGAATGGCATTTTATCTGAGCCACTATGTTTCTCTGCTATGTTTTTTCCCCGTTACTTTTATACTTTATACAGAAATATGTTACAGTGTCTATGAAAACAAGTACATTTTAAAATATAATATTTGCTTTAAAATGTGCAATTTACAGTCATAAATTTGTTCCACAACAATGAATCCTGCCATTGTCCACTTTTGGACGATTTTAACAGTTAGTTGGATCTTTCTCTATTGTTTCTCAACACATCCAAAAAAAAAAAAAAATAACATGCTTATCAATTTTAAAACACAGGCTCGAAACCATTAATGATGAACTGACTTATAACCAGTGATGGGAGTAACGGCGTTGAAAGTAACGGCGTTACTAACGCCACTACCTTTTTTTAGTAACGAGTAATCAAAATGTTTACTCTTACTGTAACTATAACGCAGTTACAATTGCCGACACCCCATTACTGCACGTTACTCAGGTCTCACAATTAACCTTTTTACATGATAGGACTCGTTCGCGCGTCATGAGAGAGGGGAGGATGGAGAGTGAGGAGGACTCCAGCAGCAAAACAGCGTTTTCCAGATGGAAATACCGGTGTTACGTCGAGCTGCGTTTCCCCATCAAATACGGTTTTCCCTGCCTCTCCACACAGCGCAGCGGCACGATTCACCACGCAAGTGACAGGAAACGTGCATGCTCGCTAAAGGCACGAAACTGACGCCCTGTGCTCGCGCCACAGGGGAACTATGGAGAGCGTGAACGATCAAATGTTAGCCTATATGGAGAAAGTGAGAAATCTGGATGGATGGATGGATGGATGGATGGATGGATGGATGGATGGATGGATGGATGGATGGATGGATGGATGGATGGAT
>NW_015150844.1:395215-405725 GCF_000732505.1 Cyprinodon variegatus
AACAACCCAAACACGGGTTTTCAGAATTAGACATCCCCAGTTATTAATTTCATACACTCGCCAAAGTAACGCAATTGTTACTTTTACTAGTAACTAGTTACTTTTATTGTGGAGTAACTCAGTTACTAACTCAGTTACTTTTTGGGAGAAGTAACTAGTAACTATAACTAATTACTTTTTCAAAGTAACGTGCCCAACACTGCTTATAACCAGAGCTGCAAGGCAGAGGGGAGATCAGGTAGGCCTACCCAATGTTATTGCGCTTTCATTAAGTCATTGTTGCCTGTCAGCTCTTTATGACACAATAATGCTGAAAAGTAAGGCTGAAAAAAGCGTGATCAGTTTTTTATATAGATCTATTGATCCTGAATCACTTTTTTAATTGATCCACATTTCATGAGTGTATATTTTATGAATAGTGTATTGTTGGTGTCTTTTCTGTCATTATGTGTTTCGATTTTAAAGTGGGATTGCTGCATTCATTTCTCCCTGCACAACACATTTACCAGCACTGCGGTATGGTACAAATAAGGAATCCTTTATTTACAGCGGGTGTGTTTGGTTTGTGGGTACAATTCTGATACTGCCACTACCCCACATTTTTTTTCTTTTCATTTACTTTAGTTTACATTCAATAGAGCAATCAAATGCTCCTTAGAGTTGCTTAAAGACTTCAAGTATGTTTCAACTAGTTCTTCATCTTTTACAATAAGCTCAAAGCAAGTCTTGGAATTTTGAATGATCCCCTGCATATCTCTAAGCTCCCTGCAAGGATGATATTTTAGGTTGAACTAGCAAAGGTAACTTTAAATTAAAAACAACTATTTTCCATTTCACTGATAAATGTCACTTTTTGACTTAAACATAAGCATTCTTTAAGATTTGACCTCTTTTGTTGGATTGAGTTTTTTTACAACCTTGATCTACATGAGCCTATTATGGTCCTTTTAAAATAGGGAAGCTCTAGTAAGACGTGACAACATGTTGCCCTAAAGGGGATGCTGCAAACTGAATCATTAAATGGTTAAAAAGATGATCACCTTATTTTTTTCTATACATCTTTTAAATATTTAGTCATACTATATAAAGAGAGTGGGGACAAAGCAATGATTCAACAAAACCAAACCTAAGGAAATTCTGAAGCAACAATTTCCCTTATGATCTGAAAGGACATTAAATGATGGTGACAGGTATTTTATTCCCACAGTTCATAGTAAGTGTGTTTAATATTCCCTGAGGAAAATTAAATAGATGAGATTAACCCCTGTGTTTATTTGTCTTATTTAATTGGAATGACCTCTGCCCTCCCCCTGAAGCTGGGAACCCCTCACATGCCCTACCTCACTTCAGTCGCCGGGAACGATCTACATTCCGAGCCTGCTGTCGTAGTCTGAGTTAGGAAGCCACGCCAACGGTTTCCTGAAGGCTGAGCAAATGTCCAAAGTAGACTTTAAATCCAACCACATGCCATGCTAATGGATCCAAACTCTGATATATTCTCTCAAATATTTCTGCCCAGTAGACTCAGTGGAAAAAAATAATCCAGACTGGCTTCCTGTGGAACAAGCTCAGCCCTGCAGTCTCAGTAAACGTCCCAGCCTGAGATGTCGCAACTGTCATTGTTCATGGAGTACTGTTAAATGCTTTTGCAGCTGCTGCAGCCCCCTAAAAATACTGTGTGCCTTGATGACAGCCGAGCGGATAAGTCGGGCACTTCCATTCAGTTGCCAGCAGGGGCTAAAGATAGTTTACTGGACAGTCCACAGCAGGTCACTTAGCCGATTTCAGACACTGTGATTACAAGAAATACTTAAGAAAGTCACCATTTGTTTTGTTTGTTTTTTACAGCCACATTATAGCCAAAGTTTTCCAGAATTTAATCATCAATGTCAGCTGAATTATAGTTTTTTTAAATATGTATAGGTAAGTTTATCACAGGTGATTTGTTTTTCAAGCAATATAACACATAAAACTGAAACATAAAATAATAATTTTGTGTCATTATTTGGGGTTCTTGAGGATTTCATTTTTTTTTTTATGCTTTTGTGCTTGAAACATTCTGATCTTGGTTTAGTGCATCATCTTTCTGGCCTAAAATTTGACTTTTTTTTTAATCAAAGTGTTTCTATAGGTGAGTTTAACATTCTTATTGATGACCAGGATGATAGTTTGTATCAGAGTTCCTTGATCTTCTCCATATTTTGGTTGTACTTAGCAGGTCTCTGGTCCATCACATCAACATGGTTATTCTCTTAAAATATTACAGTGTGCTTTGGCCTAGTTAAACTCTTCACTATCGGTATCCGCTTCTCTGTACATGATGGCATTGCATTTAGTGTCCCTTTGGAAGTAAAAACTACAAGCTATCAAGCCCCCCATTTTTCTTGACATTTCATATCTCAATGTTTTACTGATATCTATCATGGCTTCATGCAGCTTTTATTTATTTTGTTATTCTCACTATTTAGATGATTGTTTGTCTAAAATGGCAGATCTGCAGGACAACTAAGGCAGGAACCTCTGCAGGAGAGAACTCAGGTTAGTGACCAAGTTACTCTGACAGAGGATGGGTATGAACGTGTAAGTCACTAACCCGGTTTTATAGTTTAGTCCGTGCCTAGAGAACAAGGTTGATTCCAGCCGGTCGGCTGACAACAAGATGCAGCAGGCGCCACCCAGAGAGTCCCAGACGCCGTTGTACCAGAGGCCAGAGAACAAGCAGGAGACCATAACTGAGCAGACAAAGGAGGGCAGGGCAATCCAGAGGGTGAAGCCAAAGCTGCTGTTGAGGACGTGCTCAGGATTCAGAACTAGGAGATCAGAAGTCTGAAGAGGTTCCGAGGGAAATCCAGGTCAGTGACAAGAAGCAGTTCCAAGTTCAGTAAACAGGCAGAATCCAGCAGGAGTCCAAAGACAGGTCAGGCAAACAGATCAGATGGGAACAGGCAGGCTCAGTGGTTGGGTGACTGAACAGGTCAGGATCAGGTAATCAGAAACACTAAGGCAACACTGGAACATTCTCACCACTGGCTCAAGAATAATCAGGAATTGATGACTGGTTAGAGGGCTGATTAAATAGAGGCGGGTTGATCCAATGAAAAGTAACGAGAAAATGGGTGGAGTTAGGCAGGTGAATGAAAAGAGTAATCCAGCCAGTCATCAGCACCAAGATCATGACATTATTGTAATAAATGTCTTCTTAATTTTATTAACAACTCAAAACATGTTAGTAGTAGATGAACGTGATGGTGAATTTGTTCGCTATTAGCTAGCGTTGGTTTGTTTTACACAACATTAAACATATTAAATGTTCAGAAATCATCAAATCCCAATTGTTTAGTTGGAAACATTTTTCTTAAATTTTCAAAAACCTTTGGATTTGTTGATCTCTGTTTTGGAAAGGTGAGGCAAAGTTAAGGAAAGCTTAGCCTAGATCTGTACTTGCACAGCTGTATCCATTTAGATCCTTTGTCAGTCTCATACCTTCAAGTTTATAGGAGTCTACTCCTTAAAACTCTGAAAAAAAAAGAATAACACAGTTTGATTTGAAGCAATCTGGTTGTAAAATAACCAACAAAACTCTTAACTTGATCAGGATAAAGAGTGGCCATGTTGTCTCTAGCTAAGGGCAACCATTCAGTGGATCCTTCACAGTGTGTTCTGTCAATACATTTAGTCTGTCTTTCAGAAATCAGACTGGGATAGTTGATTTTTTTTCTCTTTCATATTTCAATAATGATACAACTGAGGTGATGGTGTTTGTACCCATTCCAAGAGGGATCCAGGGACCGAGAACAGCCAATTTCTGTTCTTGGTTTTATCTTTACTCCTGTTTCCAAAAATTGTGGGGGGACTTTGATTCAAATGTTAGTTTATCCAAACATTTTAAAAACAGCAAAATAGCCCCTGTTCAGATAGAGATATTGCTAGAAGATCTCTTGATCATCTCTATCAAAATGTTGCCTTCTTACTGTGTCATTGCATCAATGCATTGGCTAGATGGGGTTAATGAAATTAAGTTTAAAGTGTTATTTGTCTGTCACCTTATAAAATGGCTTCCGCAACGTCCACATCACCTATCTATCAAGTGATGATGACATTTTTGTATATAGATAATTCACATTCAAGTGTAAAGGCAATCTTTACAGTCTGTAGTTTGTCCGCTCTCTGCGGCCATTGTGCAAAGATGTCTGCATCCATAAATGCGAGACCTGCCCCTATGTAATTGTAAAAGCAATTTCTAAGGCTACACAAACATAAAGAATGAAACTTTGAGGTCATAGATGATGATAATTGATGATTAGGGCTCCCAATAGGATTCTGTTCCATGAAATATTAAACAGGCCCAGTTGTTATCTTCTAATATGTTGGTTGTAATGCATGTTAAGTTCCAATTTGAGAACAAATGTAACTGGAAATGCATTTGTACTGTAATTATGCTAACTATACAGTGATTCGATCAGGCCAACCAGGTTAACATTTTTTGTTGTGAAGTTATAAAATCAATTAATACAGGGTTACACTCAGAGACCTTAAAACAAACATCATTGTCTTATAAATCAAGCAAACTCTTTCTCACAGGAGAATGTTTTACAGCTCATATTCTAACCATTGTTTCCTAACATGGAGAGATTTGAGTCTTGGACATTCAGTCCAAGACTCAAGTCTCAAGTGGTAACTTTTTTTTTCCTAAATAAACAAACTTTTAACTGTTAATTAAGTTATTCTCTCAGAATCAGTTAAGATTGTGCTTAGAACCCAATTTATAATTTACACTTAAGGTGTGTTGGTGACACTTTCGGTTTTTGAAAATCTATTTTTCTGCTCTGCTGGAGCTGAAGATGGACTTCTCTTGCCCTCAATATATTTACAAAGCCTTACTTGATAGAATTAAACTGCAGAAGCTCAAAGGACCAGTAGCACAGCTCAAGCTGCAGATTTCCTGAATGCTTTGCAATGAGAGGGAAACTTTAGTTTGTTTCTACACCGGAAACACAAAAGGTGTGCAGTGCTGTAGTAAATCGTCTTAAGAGTGCTTGACATGGTATTAAAAATGTTTGCACCACCATGGAATTATGTACAGTATAAGGATAAAAATCCACTAATGACCAAGTGGCAGTGATCTTTAATTTAAATGTGCATACAAAATTGTCTCTATCATTTCTATATTTATTAAGAGAATTTCACTCCTGAGTTAGAGAAACAGGCTAATCTGTGAGGTTATTACCTTACCTGTGTTTGGTGCAGGTTAGGTAACTGCATATACAGTTTTAGACATAGACCTGTGATTTCTTTCTGTGAGAGGCTGTTGTGTGATTATTAGACGTGTCCTTAACGTTGGCTGCAGCGTCCCTTCAGCTGTTTAGTGCCCCAACACTCGGCACTCCCACCTCCTCAATTTCAGCTGTTGGAGGTAACCTGATACGCATCAGACCTCTCTGGCTGGTTGGGAGACGTTTTGTACCCTAGACAGACAGAGAGCTGAAAGATCTGCTGTGTTTACCATTTAAATAGATCATTTATATTAGTCTAGATTTTGGTAAAATAAAAAAAAAAAAATACCATTAGTGCAACAAAATCTTTCATTTGGAAGATATAATGTCAATAATATTCTGTTACTGGCCATCTATTACTCCTGCAAGTTTTGTCTTCTTACTGTTTCAAGTATGTGAAAATCCTGTCTCTTTTTTATATAATATACTAATTACTTATTTTTTATATTCTTAACTGATTGATGTGCAGAAAAAGCAAAAAATTCCAATCATTCCCTTTTATAGGCCACAAGAAATGATCCAAAGCCACTCTATTAAATTGAATAAATATTAAATATTAATTTGAATTCAATTAATTATTTTCAAAAACGAAATCCAATACAGTTTATTTAAGTGTCAGTGCAACAGGCTGACCTAAAGTAACAGTTTGCAAAATGTAGCTGTGTTAAGAAACCAGATGCATGATGCAAGTAACTTCCAAAAGAAAGGAACACAACGATTAGGATTTGATTAAAATTAAGACAATTTCTTTCCTTCAAATGGAGACATTCATCCTGAATTTTTTGCTCAAAAACAGGTTGCTTAATCACCTCCAATAGTGTGAAAAAATATTGTCTCCCTGGCAGATTACTTATAACTTTAATAAATACAAAATGCAACTTTTGAATGACTTCATATAGTAGATAGGAAATTATATCTTCATCAATCTATGTTAAAAGAATTGACCCCTTGTTGATTTGAGAATTAACTGTGATGGTCAAATTTTACCAGCCACACTTGGACCTGATTAAAATCAAATTCAGAATGTAGGCTGGATTAAGTCTTTAGTTTAAAGACATAAGACATCCTAAGACATCCTAAGACATCCTAAAACAAGTTGCTTTTATTTGAAATAAGCTTGACAAGTTCAGTTTAGGGAACTGGATGTAAAGTTGCCTAAACTGAACTTGTAAAGCTTGACCAGGATCTGGATGACTGAGAATCTTCACAGATTTGTTTTAAATAATTCCATTATAGCTTTGGTGGTAGGTTTAGGATTATTGACCTGCTTCAACAGGGGTCTGCAATCTGCAGCAGATTGCAGACCCCTTCAGCAAATGGCTCTATGAAACCTCTACAATGGCTCGTAATAGCTGCCTAAACTGATATAAATAAGCAACTAATATTGCTGAAGAATGCATGCCAGTCTTTATTGGAATCAAGCCAAACTTTATTGGGTTTTACTATTTGATTGAACTTTCATTACTAAAGGACTTTAAAAAAAGAAAAAACAAAACTTTTAGATCCAGTCATGAACTTGTTTACTGTTTTTGTTTTCTAACTTAAAATAACATCTTATGAACGGAAATTCAATTTTATGGAAGGTTTTATGGTTTTTACACATTTAAAGCAAAAAATACAAATACAATTTTGGTCTAAAATGTCTAAAATGGAAACAGAATTCCGGTAGCAGATATTTAACAAAGATGAGTTTTATTTTATTTATAAGGTCATAATCAGTCAACGTGGTTTCAATATGTGTGGCTCTAAATGACTTGTAATCAGCCAGGCTTAGGGCATAATAGCTCTGTGGATTTTAAAAATGTTGCCTCTATGCTTTATAGAGGACACTGCATGTTTAAGGCTATTTTTGCAGTATTTTTCTTTGGATAGAAATAAATAAATAAATATATGTATATATATATTTTTTATTACTTATTTCTTTTATATATATAATTTGTATATATACTGAAAAAAACCATATATATACTGACAAAAAATACTTAAAAAAATACAAATTAGTTTTTTCATAACAATGCAACTTAATATAGAAGCATGTGGAAGTTTTTCTACATGATTCTGCGTCAGGTTAATGTTTTTTTAGTGGTTGATAAAGTTTTTAAAACTTAAAAACAATCACAGCAAAGTGAACTGTTTAAAAAGCATTGAAAACATTTGCTAATTTATGTTTCATGATTATTCTCATAATAAATGAATTGTGTATGTTTAATTTACATTAAGAAAAAAGTCTTCCAAAGGAAATCTATTTTTTTTTTACAACTATAGCATTTACTTTCTTTACTGTTATAGTGCTAAGATGAACCAAACCCTCTTGAAACCCAATTAAATTACTTTCGCACACGTTTCACCAATATGGCCTCATTTTACAACCCACTCCCTAACCTCACACAGAAAGCCTTCCACTTTCTGTCAAGAAAAATTAAAGCTACAACCATTGGTGTGACTCGTCCCTCCTGTGAAGCGATTAGTGAAGTAGTGTTCCCTTTATAGAGACCCCAAGTATGCACTATATATGAGTGTCTGCTGACAGACCTGCAGCCTGCTCTGTGTAAGATTATCCATCTACCTTTAACAGCACTTTGCTCTTTATTTTCCCTGAAGCAGGAATGTAAGAAGAGCACAGCAGACAACCACAGATGCACCACTCTGTGCATGTTCAGACAGTTCCCTAAAAGCCTGCAGACAGACTGACTAATGCAGCAGCCTGGTCCCACTGCTTGTAGTAAGATCAATAAAATCTATGATGAAACAAGGACCTTCCTTTGCACGTGTTGCACTGAAATACAACCGTGGTGCCTGAGTTTTCAAAATAAATCGATATGACTGGCTGCCTATACAGGCAGGCAAATCAGATATACAAACATATATGAAGAAACCACAAGAACAACTTTACTATAAAGATGGAGAGTCAGGCCAAATTTACCGTGCAGCACACACACTAAAGGAATACAACTCCACCCTCTGCTGGTCATCTTCTGTAAATGCACCTTAAAGAAATATGGTAATAAAATAATTAAATTTTACCATAGATTCTGCAAAAGAAACGACTCAAAATAAAAAAAAATAATTATATATATTCATCCATCCATCCATTTTCTATCCCTGATTGCAATGGTCATTGGGTGAGATGTGGGGTGACCCCTGGACAGGTCATGCACACGTCACACAAGCATACTGAAGGGACACCTTGGATTAGTAGTTCCCAAAGATTTGGAGAGTTATTTTTTATTTTTTTAATGACGTAATTTTGACAGTAATTTTAAATTTTGTTAAACAGTGAAATAAACTGTTAAGATTTTAATTGCACTTTTATGATTTCAAATTTCCTCTAAGGAAATCATAGTTTATGTATTTACAATAATAAATTTACTGTTCAATTCTGTTTAATTGTTGGAAAAAAATGGTCAGTGGGGTAACTGGGGGGAATCACAGAAATGCTTTTACAAACCAAAGGAGGGACAAAAGTCAAGCTATTTTTTGCCAGCTGAAGAAAACTGGATTATCCAGGAAGAAAACTTGCATAGTCACAGACAAAACTAGAGTACTGAGAGACAAAACTGGCATACCCAGGGAGAAAACTGGCGTGCCCAGAGACAAAACTGGCATACCCAGAGACAAAACTGGGATACTCAGGGAGAAAATTGGTGTACCAAGAGACAAAACTGGCATACCTAGAGACAAAACTGGATTACCCAGAGACAAAACTGAAGTACTGAAGAAACCTGAAGAAACCAGGGAGACAACTGGAGTACTCACGGAGAAAACTGGAGTACCAAGAGACAAAACTGGCATACCCTGGGAGACAAAACTGGAGTACCCAGGGAGAAAACTGGCATACCTAGAGACAAAACTGGATTACCCAAGGAGAAAACTGAAATACCCAGGGAGAAACTATGCATGCAAAGAGAGAAAAATTAAAGTCAATGCAGACAGACCCCAGCCTTTGTCACTGCTCCTTATTTAAAGCTGCAGGGTACATCCTGGACAGGTCATCAGTGAATCGCAGGTCAACACAGAGACAAACAGGACAAAGAACCATCCACACATAGAGAAGCCAATTAACCAAACAGTCATTTTTTTGGGACTGTAGGAGGAAGCCGGAGTACCCGGAGAGAACCCACGCATGCTCAGGGAGAACATACAAACTACATGCAAAAGACCCCTGGCAGGGAGTGTAACCCAGAACCGTCTTGCTGCAAGGCAGCCGTGCTACCCACTGAGACACTGAGCAGTGCTTGTTAGAAAGTGCTATGTTATAAAAATGTTTATACTCAAAGTCGCACCGCAGACCAAATTTTACCTTAAGATTTGACACATACAGTATGAGTTATTTTAAAAGACTCCTCAGGCTGATATACAGCGTTTGACACTATCAATGCTAGAAGTGGGGCTCCCTTCTTGAAATACTGACTATGTCAGTTGGGAGAAGACGCATCGTCATTAGTCAGGCCATAAGACCTGGAAGAACTCCCAGTATGACCCAGCAGGTCTTCACTGGAGTTCCGCCACTGGTTCTCAGCGTGGCACAGTCCAGGCCTGTCCTGGCAGTGCTTTCCAGAGAGCAGCAGCGTTTCTCGCGTCGTCAGAGCTGAACCTAGACTGCCAGTGCGGTCCCCAGGCATAAGACACAGGAGGCTGGCTGGCTGATGGTTGACTTTTGCGACAGTGCTGCCCCTAAGAGCGCTAGACCTGAACTATTGGCTAAAAGTTACACAATGTGACTTTAACATTTATGATTGTTTGATTGTTTTTGCCGTTCATAGTTTTGATTTTTAAAGATAACCTGTTAACCTTCCTATAGGATATTAATACCTCAGAACTGCCCTGAGTGCATAAATTCAACAGGCAGGTGAAATTAACAACAGCATTATAATCTATCCACATATCTTATATTAATATATGACATTTACTAATTTATTTTCAGTTCAGTTTATTTATATAGCGCCAATTCACAGCACATGTCTTCTCAAGGCACTTTACAGTTCAGAGTCCGTACAGTTTTTTTTTCACTATTAAGTATCTTATTTTAATGTTTTATGTTTGGATTTAAAATGAAAATAAAGATGTAAAATTGTTTATAAACTAAGAAGTCTGAAAATGAATAGGTTGAAAGACTTACTGCATATGTTCTCTTCTAAGTTAATTGCATTGAATCAAATGTACCAATGCACTGATAAAAATAATGCAACCACTTTTTGCATTTACTTAATCATATTTAGTTACTGCTAATATGTAAT
>NW_015150844.1:405809-408750 GCF_000732505.1 Cyprinodon variegatus
ACACATTTTATTCTAAAATTTAATCTAGCAATTTATTCATTTTCTGACATCTATTTATAAGGAACGTTCTGTGCGCAACAGCCACGACTGCAGGTCTCCTTTAGGACCTTGCGGAAGTCCCTGACGTGCTCCCCCCCCCTGCAGGTCAATAATCTCCCTCCTCCTCCTCCTCCTCCTCCTCCTCCTCGCGTTGCTTCCAGCAGAGCTCCTCTCCCTCATCAGCTGTTCCGGCGGGTTGCTGCGGCGCTTTGGGACCCAGAAACTCCTCTCCTGCGCCCGTTCCCTTCCCTAAAAAAAGTCCATGTAGTTTCTCCACTGATACAACAGAGACAGAAGATGAAGATGAGGTGCTCGATTCTTGCTTGCAGTTAAAACCTCTTGTTAGTTTGAACAATATTAAAAGTTATGAATGTGCCTTTTTCCACTCCGCAGGTGTTCTTCTTGGCTGCAGCTCTTCTCCTGCTGCGTCCTGATCCTCATCATCCCGGCTGCGTCCCAATGGTCAGGTAGGAAAACCTGCTGGATTTAAGCATGAAAATGCATATATTTACATATATCCAGAGCCTGCATAGAGTTGCAGTTTTGCTCCTCTAAGTGTGATGCTTTTGCAGGATGATGATTGTTTAGATAACCCCCCCAAATTAACACAACTTGTATCCGCCTTAGAATCTTAAATTAATTAGTTGAAAGCTGTCGCTTATTTTCTACAGAAACTCTAATCTGTGTTTTATGTCACAGGTGTTCAGATTTTCTCTTTGTCTCTCTCTGCATCTGACCAGACCCTGCTGCGCTTTTGTTGCGCCTGTGCGCACACGCACAAATGTAAACCTCGCATGTTTGCCAGCTGTTCTCTGATAGAACCATACCTGCCATGTCTTTCTTATTGGTAGTGTTCTGTAATAAATGCTCACTGGATGATGGGAATTCATCTTCCCAAGGGTTGTGCTGTTGTCATTAAAGATAGCAGGGAGGGAAACTTAACTTTAATTCCTATTTCGTTGTTCGCAATCGGGTTTTAAAGCAGTTTTTCTGTGTAAAAATGGTTTTACTTACCTTTTAATTTAACATCTTCAAAACTACAACTTTAACCACAAAAGCTGCACGTTTTAGCTCATTTTGGTCTTATGTCATAAGTAGGATATGGATTGTGAATTGAACAGGTAAAGCATCTTCTGCGGATGTGTTAGAAACTGTCCTGCTGGGGGAAACTTTTTACGCACACTAGTCTCCACTGTGCGGGTTAGAAAGACCTGCAGCTCTGAGCGACGCTGCGGCATGCTTGAATTAGGTCTGAATCTTTCCCACTCTGGAGCTGGGTCAGGAATCCCTATTGTCATGTGATCTTTGACACGCACCCAGCGGGACGTCGCCGGGGGAGGGGAAGGTTCTGCGAGGGACCCCAACTGTGGCATTTTGTTGCTGCATTGGATGCAACATTATAAAACTCCTGCTGCACTGGTGTCCTTTCTTCTTTGGAGCAGCGGGACAGGAGGTTTTGAAGAAGAAGGGGAATTGTCCACGATTTTATCTGTTAATTAAGGGGGAAAAATTTAGCTTTTTACACTGAAAAAAAAAGAAGTAATTTTTGCTTAAATTAAGTGCTTTTTTTTCTTGAATTGAGGAGGTAGATGAGACACTTTGCCAATGGAACAAGACAATTTACACTTAAAATAAAAAAAAAAACAATTACTTTGTCTTATTTCAAGTGCATATTATCTAGTTCTCTTATTGTAGTAGTAAAATACTAATTCCATTGGCAAATCATCTTATTTACCTACTCAAATTAAGAGTAAATATACTTAATTTAAGAATTTTTAAAAACCTTTGTCTAGATGGTTTTTGCAGTGTAAAACGTTTCACATTAATTAAGCCTTGAACTGCAGGTCTTCAGCTTTGCCTTTGTGCTGGAAATCTTTCATTCCAAAGTGTGTAGCTTGGAAGGAATAAACAGACTGGTGTAAACTAAATAAAAAGAGAAAGAAAACAGCCAGCTTC
Source organism: Cyprinodon variegatus (assembly GCF_000732505.1). NCBI lineage: Eukaryota > Metazoa > Chordata > Actinopteri > Cyprinodontiformes > Cyprinodontidae > Cyprinodon > Cyprinodon variegatus. The sequence continues at coordinate 407,805 of NW_015150844.1, forward strand.
AGGGATCAAGTTCTCGAGTAGATTTCCTGGCTCAGTTTGGATCAATGTGCTCAGATTCTGTTCACTCACTGAACCTTGTGATGTCTAATTCCAGGATTTTCTGGTCATTAAACCTGCTTACATGTAATCTTCCTCCATGGAAGTGTCTCAAGTCCCATCCAGTGTTTGTTTTGTTGTATTGTGTCAGCTGCCGCCGTTTAGAGAGTTAATTAGACTGTAGCTAAGTAGATGTTTGCACACTGACAGTGGATTTATTGTAGCCTGGGTTTGGTGTAAGCCTGCATTTCTGTCTGCTTTTATGGGTGGGAGTCGCATTAAGTGTCCACTTTAGGTGTGGGGTTGCTGCACACTGATGGCTGACCACCCAGATCTCACACAGATAAGGAAAACCATTGCATGGTGGTGGTACACAATCATTTGAGAGGGACTTTGGAGAATCTGACACGTTTCCATAACATCTCAGCTGGACATTTGGTTTGTGTTTTCTGTGGTTTAAACAAACCTTAAAGAGGAGAAAAACACAGTAGAGGGAGTCTCTAAAGCTCTTTCTTCTCTGGAGATACATGAACTTGTGCTAAGATCTCTTTTTTTTTTTTGGACAAGTGGTTGCAGAGCCGCTTCAGGTTTTTATTGTTCAGGCGGTTCTATGTTGGTTCCAGCTAAGCCAGCAATTTTTTTTAAATCGCTCCCTATAAGTCATTTTGAGATGTCTAAAAAAAGTATTATGTATTTTTTTTACATGTTTACAGCCTTGAAAAAAGTTAATCAGAACAGTTGAAAGGAAAATCCTTCATATAGAAGATCTAGTTGGTTTTACTAAGCACTTTAACTCTGCTAGAACCATCTATAAACAGATGTTTACTGTAATCATTGGCAACACAAGAGGAAAAATCCTGTAGCTTAATCAAAAAAATAAATAGAATAAAATTCAAATTTATTTTCATTA
>NW_015150844.1:408874-419850 GCF_000732505.1 Cyprinodon variegatus
ATGAGAATATGTTGATGGTATATATAAAGGTTAGGAAATGGTCATTTCTGCATCAAGGCGAGTCTGTTTCTCACTTTAGTCTGGTTTTCACTTGGCTCAAAACAGCTTCATCAAAGATCATGCAGCTACGAAGAAATTTCAGGGTGACTTTGAGGGAAAAAATGGTGGTTGTTTATTGTAAATTTATTTTTATTTGTTTTACAGGATGTTCTGAATAAAAACATCAAAATTCTGTTAAGATTGATCAATACAGTTTTTTTTTAAGGCCAATGTGATACTGATTATTTTGTCTTCAGTCTAACTGATCCTCAATATGTGCTGACAGTTTTTTTTTCACTAATTATTTAGGCCGATATTGTTTCCTCTACCTCCATTTATACGACAAAAATGACACAACAATGAAAAATTTTACAATTAAGAATTTAGAGAAAGAAACTGTCATCAAATAAAAGAAAAGTGGATACCAAATGGAGGGAGCGGCAATGCATGCTCTTAGACAGGACAAAGTCTAATTCAATACTTGGCTTGACATTTAGATTGGTAAAAATAGAGCAGTGTCATTTGGAAAAATAAAATCAACAATCAATGGAAAAGCTGTTGTTAGCAATTTTTGTAGTTTACAATCAGTGTTTTGCATGTTTCTGGTGGGACTCAGGAGCTTTGAATCTTTTAGATTTTGAGGGAGCATCTTGCAATCACCCTAATCTCAAACTCTAGACCAGATATCCGCCTTAGATTAGGACTATCTCTCTTTGTCAATGCAACATGTTGAAAATTATTTCCAGTCAGAAGAAACATGTTGGTTAAAAGAATGCTGGAAATGTAAATCCACTAGGTGTGGGAATAACTGGGGCTTAACTGAAGTGTTTCTTGAACTGTGTAATAATTTAGCACAGCTATAAAGATCTCAGAGTCCAGAGAAGAATCCAGTTTCAGAGAGGAAATGATGGACTTTAGTTTGCTTTAACATAGAGCTGTTTTTCTAAGAGGATCACTTGGGTCACATCCTGCTGGAAGTATCTAATTCTTTCCATGTGGGTCCCGTAGTGCATAGGAAGAGTTGCACATCTACATCCAAGTCATACATTGAAAAAAAAAAAAAAGAAAAGAAAACACAACACAGTTTGAGTGGAAACAATGTTTGCATTGCAGTAAAGCACACCTGGAAACATGAGGTAGACACAGCTGCCTTTGGTTTGATTCAGTAATGTTTGTCCAGGATTGGATCATCTTCGGAAATTAGGTGGAGGATAAAACTAATGTGTTGAGACCGGTTCAGGATTAGATTATTTATTTTTACAGAATTATTATTAAAGATGTGCATAAATTCCTAGATCACTTTGCTGCCACAAGATGAAACACCCAAATGTATCATTCAAATGTTAAATGGTCATCGGCTGACACATTTTTCTTTTAAGGATGGTGTTGATACCTATTATTTTGAGTCTAACTAATCAGTCTAATTGCTAACCAATATGGGTTTTCGTGCTTTTTTTACCTGATAACACTTGATCATAACAAATCTTACACAAGTCACAAAAATCCTTTATTAACAACACTTAAAGGGGAACACTGGGATTTTTTTTTTTTTTACATTGGGCCCTTGATTTTACGTTATTACATCATGTTCTACTCACACACATGAGTTTTGTGTCATTTGGAGTTTTTCTGAAGATATGCGATTTTGTTATATCCAAGTAACGTCTTCCTATGGGCAACGACTTGAAGCAACAAACTAAAATGTTCATAATTAATTCTTTATGGTACGCCAGCATTCATATGACGTCATCCGCGCACGCCGGCTACTGTTCACTCATCCTGTCCGCTGAACTGCTGCAAGTTTTACTCACATGCCTGGAAGATGTTTAGCGCTACTACCAGAGATGATCTCGCTCCCGAAATGTAGCTTAATGATTCAGATTATGACATTGATGAGTTTGAATATGATGGACTTCCATATCGATTTGAGCCTGACTATACTGATGAAGAGATTTTGGAAAGGAGAAAGCAGATGATGACGTCATACACACTCTGCTTTGTTTTAAAAAAATATGAATATCGAAAATATAACCGTGGATGTCTGGGGGACAGTGATTCGCCTATATGTTATGAATGCAGGCGTACCATAAATAATACATTAAGAACAGTTTAGTTTGTGCCTTTAACTCGTTGCCCATAGGAAGACGTTACTTGGATATAACCTAACCGTACATTATATCTTCAGAACAGCTCAAAATGACACAAAACTAAAATGGGTGAGTAGAACATGATGTAATAACGTAAAATCAAGGGCCCAATGTTAAAAAAAAAGGTGTTCCCCTTTAAATAATAGATGGCAAATGGCAGGAGTGGGAATGCGTGTGCTTCACATCATCTCAAAGGATGGTTGATCAATGAACTAATGAATCAGCGAATGCAAAAGATGTGTCTAACGTTATGTGTATATATTTTAACCATCATTACCAGACATCCCAGGTTCCAAAAACGAATGCTTACCACGAATTATTGTATTGCCTGCACGCTCTCACTTGCATTAAAATAACACAACCTTGCATAGTCTAAAATCTGGGATAATTTATCTGTGCACAGCTATCTATATTAGGGAGACTCTAGGAGACTTTGGATGTCTCCATTACTATTTGACTTTACCACAAGGGTTTTGTTAAGTCACCTATACAAAAACCATACATCTGGTTTGTCTACTAACCATTTAACTCTCACCTGCTTAATTAAGCCTGACTACGTCTACATGCAATACAATGCTTTACTCTTATTTTTTTATTCACCTTCAGTTTTCATGAAGACCATGATGGTCTTGATTTCTTTCTTTTTTGATAAAAAAGGGTAAGTTGGGATGCTTAGTGAGAGCTGATGATAGAAATCCTTTTACTGGTGCACTCGAGGTCTGGGATTATAGCATGGGAAAAAAAGTACTTGACTATGGCTGTATTATTTTAAATCAGCTTCCTTTGGATCATTCTTTCAGTGCATCAGTCTCAGTACTTTGGTTGTTTCATTTGTTCCTCAAATGGAAATCTAAGGTGTTTGATGATACATAAGCAGTAAATTTGCTGGTGACAGTCACTTTTGAAATGCTTCTTTATAGGCATACACACAAAAAAAGATACTCAGGTACATTTTATGGGTAAATAGATGTTATGATTACTTTTTTTCTTACAAATTCACACTTTTTCTGGCATTTTTGATGGCTTGTTTTTTTTTATTTTTTTATTTATTTGTTTATTTGACAGGGACAGTACAATTAAACATTGCAACCAAACAGGTGGCCGATGTCCAAGTACATAAGGCTTGTAGCCATGGGCTAATTTGCAGCCTTTGTCCCTGGTTAGGCTTTTAAAAGGTGTTAGCATTGAGGGGGAGGGAGGTTAATAACGACACACAAATGCATAAAAACACAAAAAAAACAACAACAAAAAAAACAAGAGAAGTTAAAACAAAAATGTACAGTACAAGCCAGTTTAGTGCTCACACTCTTGATTGTCTTTGAGCCATTTTTTCAATCTTGTGGAGAAAAGTCGAATATCAGTCTGTGACTTAAGCTCCAGAGGCAAAGAGTTCCAGAGATGTGATGCTTTCACTGAGAAGGCCGACTGACCCATAGATGTCCGACATCTTTTAATCCTGCAGTTCCCACTAGCTCCAGCTCTTGTCCTGATTCCTTCATTTGCATACTTTAAAACAAATTTACAGATTACCTCAGGGGCAAGACCATTAAGGCTTGGCATATATTTTGATGGCTTTGTGTGCTGTATAGCCAATGGTGTCTATACAACCAGGACAGTCAAGCCCCCTTCTTGTCAAATATTGGCACTTCTGGGAGACTCTTCTTAACATTTATTGATGTGCAGGGTGGATGTTAGAGGATCTAGCAAAAACTTTCTATGAGCTGCAAACTGCGAATATAAAACTAACCCATCACTTACCCCAACCCTGACACCTATACCTTAGCAAACACTTGCAAAATGTTCGCAGTAGGTCGCTTGTGAGTCACATTACACAATGTCTGCAGCCTGCCATGCACCCCTTTACATCAATATAGGGGGCTTTGGCCAAGGATCAATACTGGACGAGTCGAGAGTGAGAATGTGTTGACACAACATAAAGTTGTAAATTATTAAGCTGCAAATGTGGGATCAGATATATTTAGAAACCTCCACTATAATTTGTTTGTTTACCAAGTTGCAACATTACCAAATAATTTTATAGCCACTAGCAGTTTCAGGCATTGTTGTAATGATATTTGAATAGTTTTCATGGTAGAATTTAATGGTTTATGTTAGACTGCTCTCTTTTCTGGCTTAAATCGGAAACTGTTTATTTAAACAGTTCCCTTTTCTAATTCGTACCTGGATTTTAAATGCATGGTCCAAAAGATTTCAAAGGGGATAGAGGATGGAACTATTGAAAGTACTCTTTAACAGGTACATGTTATTCTGCTTTATTTTAGGCCTACCTAAACACTAAATACAGTTTAGACACATCTGGAATTTTGGTTCAAACACCCAAGAACTTTGAAAACCTTGTGGTAGATTTAAAACCATATCAAAGGATTTCATGCCAGTTCCTCTTTATTATTCATGAGCCCCATTTACACTATTCCTTTTTAAACCATGCCGAGATTGGTTCGAGCATGGTAACCGAGAAAACTGTTGAGTGTAAATGGCATGCAAAGCTGAACTGGACCTCACCAGACACAATAGCCATAAACAGGTCGGACTATTGTTCTGGTGTGACTGCAAACCACATCACAACGGACACCTTGCTAATAAATGTTCTGCCCCATGAGATACTGCTCCATCGTAATGGAAAATGAATCAGGTCAAAGTGAACTTACTAGACCTGTCTAGACCTGAATAGATAAGTTACTAATGGAAAATAAGCAAATGATGCTGCTGCTACCAATGTTGACAGCAGCTATGATGTTCTTGGGATTAAAAGCCTGACATCGGCTTCTCCAAACACGCTTCTTGTAATTTGGGTCAGACAGATATCTTTGTCCCGTCAAACTAGGCGGCTGTAGATTTTGGGCCTAAAGGAGTTTTTGTTGTGTCTTCTTTTTTCTGCATCCTCTAAACACAGGAAGCACTTTAGTAGCTTTTGGGTTGTTGTTTGCTTGATGTCTTAACCAGTTAGTTTATGTAGGTGGAAATAGTTTAGATAATCTGTAGTGTTGTTTTCACTTTAATACAAATTTACTAAATTCTACGCTGAAACGGGGCAGCTACAGCTGACTTTGATCTTTAACCAGAAGACAACAGGTTGGAAATACTGAGTTACATGACTTTAAGGTTTAGGTTTCTTTAGGTGAGCATATGTTTGTTATATGTTTAATTTTGATACTCTGTGAACTACTAAAATTCACAGTAAATTTAGATCAATAAATCAACCCAAGATAGGAAAAAAGCAGTTAAAAACAAATTGGTAGACAACCAAATGCAAATTTTAGGTGTGGAAGGAAACTTCCTGCCTGAACCGTATGTTGAGTTTTCCTTTTTGTATTTCATCTTTTTTTTCATAATTTCTCTCTCTTCAGAGCACCGTTTTAAAAGTTACTGGCAGCTGTTATTTGTATTTTACATCCTTGCTGCACTCAGTGATTCAGGTGCTCTTAGATGTTCTCTCATGTTGTCCTTGTCAAAATGTTGGGTTGACAGCAAAGAAAATACAGAGGATCACAGTAATTACTGCCTGTGTACTGAAAGAAGAGGATTTGTAGGAGCACTCGCTTCATACACCCGACCATCTCCACTAATAGTACCCTGAGTGCTGCTTCACCACTCAGCACCTCTTTCCTGTTTGAGGTGAAACCCTCACTTATTTACTTGTCTTTCCCAGGTAATCCAAGTAACACTCAAAGTAAAGTGTGAAGCTTTACAAATTACAGGACTTAACTGTATATACATTTTTCTATTAAAGAGCCAAATAACCAGCCTCTGGAATTCTACTAAAAACAGACCTACGCTGACTGACTTGAGATTTTATTTTGTTTGGTCTACCTTGCTGGTTCTTACAGTAGTAGCTTAATGTATCCTTGGCTGGTTTTTGGCTGGTCCCCTACAATTTCTTTTTAAACATCAATCTTTCTACTAAAATATTCTTTCTGTCATTTGTGGACATGAATATCTAAAGAGAAGCACCATCTTCTGGTCAGACCCTGTAATTCAGTGAAAGGATGGAGTCAGAGTAAAAAATATGCATGTCCATGAGAAGGCCGGTGGCTGGAAGTTGGAGGGGATTTTGCTGCCATTCGGCTGGCTTTTGACTGGAAAGGGCCATTTTGAATGGCTGCTACTGTACATGATAAGTTTTGCATTTTGCAAGTGGTTATGTTGTGTAATTCTGCTATGGATTTACTTGCCAATTGCTCCTTCTTTCCTAAATCCACCCAGTGTATTCGATCTAACGCAGTTCAATTGTCGGTCTCATAAGAGAATCTGAGAATTGTTTTGAGGTCTAGAAAATTACACCAATAGTTATAGTTGCCAGGTGCTTTGAACTGGTCTGACATTTATTGGAATTTTACATTTTCTTTGTATTTTCCAAATAAGCCGAAGTGTGATTTGAAAAACAATTATTTTTTGAATAGGGATGCATGATACTGGGATTTTGGCCGATATCCGATATGCCGATATTTAAAAACTCATGTAGCCGATAACCGATATCAATACTGATGTTAAAGCTGGACAAAAAATAGCAGTTTTGTTATCCATTTCTGACACTTTGAAAAATTATATATATTAAAATATATTTTCATATGCTGATATCAAATTGAATTTTAAAAACGCGGTATTGATCTATTTTACTTTCAAAATCTCGTGAAATGTTATCCTTCTTTTTAAAACTCTCGCGATATTTTGCAAATTCTTGTGAGATTTTGTTAGTAAAATAGATTGATACCGCGTCAATATATCAACATATAAAAATATGGCAAAATTTCGTGAATTTTCAGGGGATTTCGTAGCATAACGATGACATATAGCAATATTTCATCAGTGAAAGAGATTGATATGGTGTTTTTAAATGGCAATATATCAGCAAATGAAGATATTGTGATATTTTAATGTTTTTTCCCTCGTCTTTAGAAGTTTTTAAGTCTGTAAAAAAGTTTTTGAGGAAGAAGAAGTAGTATTTTATTTATTTTTTTTTTTTAGACTTTTGAAACTCAGAAGCTGATCAAATATCGGGTTAAATATCGGTAGGGTGGCCGATGTCTAATATTCAGTTTTAAGGCCGATACCGATAAGGGATCGATTATATTGTGCATCCCTATTTTTAAATCATTAATACTGCTTAAGTGTCTGATTATTCGGCTGCTGAAAGCTGTAGCCTTGAAGAGCAGAACGGTGAAGTAAGGCTTGTGTACCTACTCAGCACATGGTTAACCTGAAAACCGGTGAGTGCCGCGATGGCTGATCAGAAGCATTTTGAGAAGTTGATTTAGGGCGCAGATGTTTCCAAATTGTCTCATTAATTGTTATAGAAAGCCATTCATGAGATTATGTTCTTTTTTTTTATTTGTTCAGCCCAGCCTCCATTTTTCTTTGTATCATAATGCAAATATAATTGGAAGCTATTTCATTAGCAATTTGCATTTCATGTAATTCATTTATTTTTTCATTTTGAAAAATAATGACATTATGGATTACAAAATATTTTGAACAGCACAAAAAGGTGTGTACCTAATTACAGCCAAGGCTGATTACCATCCCAATGCCAGATGGTAAAAGTGACACAGTAATTGTAATTCAAAAGCTGTTGCAGCTTAGGTGTGCCAAAGTCATTTTGAGGAGGGTTACCATATACCAGAAAATTTTACAATGGTTATCGTATAGCGGTGACCTGTCCAGGGTGTACCCCACCTCTCACCTGTAGACAGCTGGAGATAGACACCAGAACCCCTCGTGACCCCAACTGGGATTTAGCTTGAAAGAAAATGGATGCATTGTATAGTATTGATAGATCAGGATCATTATCTGGTCTACTTTATAACCATTTGTATTTTAAACAATGTTTTCAGTGTCCGCTGTTAGCATTTGCTGCCTTGGGATTCTCGCCAATTTTTGCATAAGCGTGATTTTCTTACTACTAGTGGTCTTCATTTGGAAGTGGGCTAACAGGAATAGGGATTGGATTGAGAGAGATGAGGAACACAGCAGGAGAATGGAAGGAATGATGCTTATATTGAAGACTAAAGCACTTTGCAGATGAGTTTCGCACTTCTCCCCATGCCACCACTTTGGGCCTGATTGTTTAGTTTGACGTATTTTTTCTTTAAATGTTTAATATCTCGGTCAGTCTTCCTCAACAAGCACAGATATAGCTGCTCAGTAGACATATATAGGTGAATTAATGTCAAGGTGGATAAAAAATGTCTAGTATTTTATACTGTATGGGTGTCTTCAGTCGGTGCATCAGATTTTTATGGAACTTCTTCAAATCTACTCTTCAGATGTACTCACACCAGACAACTCCTTTAGTCATCTGTTTTGGTCTGGACTTTTCTGTTGACCTTTGTTATTGTTAACATTTTGGGTGGTTTGCTTTAAACTTCACTTTTTGCAAGTGAACCATAACTTCCTACAAAACCACTTTTGTGATGCTCATCACTCCAACTGGACAGGACTTGGGTAAGAAATCTATTATGGACGTCCTGCGTGCATGACCTCTGTTCTGCATGTTTTAGCTGTTATTACAGCTGCAAATTCACGGTGAGTGTCAAGGGCAGCTTATTCAATGCAGTTTTTCAGATGTTCAGTGACTAATTTCTAAATGGCATCTGAGAATCCATCCTGACAGTAAAAAGAGACACAACAAGCTGGCAGCAGAGTTGCTTAGCAATATATGCCAATCTGGTAGAATTTCAGAATTTAATTTACTGCTACGGTGGCTTGTTAAGTCCAAAGATAGATATACTTTCTTTTTTTGGATCAGATTTAGACTGAGGCACATCGGTTTGGAACCAAACTGAAACCCCTTAATAAATGGGACTCTGTCCAGTTGCTTGGTCCAGATCAGGGTTGGCTTACATTTACACCACCACAGAAGATCAGCCCAAAGCAACAAACTGTGCTCTATTTAGATCGGACCAATAAACAGACCAAATATATAGATTAGATTTGTAATGATACATTCTGGTTCATCTAGAGTTTTTGCTGTTAAAAAAGTAAAAAGGAAGAACAATTTTAAAAAGTAGCAAAGTAGCCAACATATCAAATGATTTAGATGAGAAAAGTGAATGAGAATATATTCTCTGCATGTTCTGGGTATTGGCTTGCAGATTAGCTTATATGGACCTAAAGTGTTCTCGAGTTTGGTTTGTGTACTTCTGACCGAATCAAAAGCCATTCACCCTTTTTAATAATTCATTAGATGCAAGGCAGGGCACAATTTTCATCCAGGTGGTCAGTTTGCTTGCTATCTTTAGTCTGGATGAGAACTGGTTTCCATGGCAATCAGGTGCAGATTATTCCCCCACAAAGAAGCATTTGGCTGCAGAAGAGGAAACCGGATCTGTGTACCTGGCACTTTGTTCCAGTCTTCAGCTTCAGGTCATGTTCACTCGTCTTCGACAGCCTGCTGAACACAGGGACATGAAACCAGAGACCCTCCCACCTCCCACCTTCACTCTACATTTTCATTCTCTAGTTCTACGAAATGTATACCATCACCTTTTCACTCCTATGATATATGGCTGTTTCTAACAATATATGAATTGCCTTTTTTCTAGGAGATATTTGATCCCTTTGGCATTATCAAAAATATGCAAACACTGTTAAACTCAAGCATCAGCTACCACCCATTTTTCCTTTTTTTTCCTTTTAAACGAATGAATAGACCATTCAGCATTTCACGAGGCCCCTCTCGGGAATGCCATTGTGCATTTTGAACCTCACTTTTCCGTTATATCCTTCTTTTTTGCTCTCCACATCTGCCTATCTTCTGATTGACTCTCATGATGTGTGCACTGCTTTTCAGGGTATCCTTGAATTCCACTCATTCACCCGTCCTTCAAGAGCTGCCAACTCATCTCTGTAGGCACTTTCCTTTTTTTTAACCACCACAAATCTCACACCATGGGGGTGTGAACTGAGGAGAATCCTATGGGACAGGGAGATTACCATCAAGGCCAGAGATCCTGTGACAAAAGGGGGATTTTGCTGAGTCCTGTCCCTCTACACCTAGACTTTGGTTGAGTTTTGGGGTTTGGAATTTAATGACATGACCTGTTCTTACCTTAAGCATCAGTAAACTATTAAAACTTTGAGGTGCATTTGGTTGAGATGTGTTAAGCTTTAAAGAAAAAGAATAAAGAACTGACTCAGAAAGGGCACTTAAATTGTTAAGGGATAGAATTCATCTTATTGAACATATCTTCGTATTTTAATTCTATGCACATTGTTGACAGTGTTGAGACTGGTTTATGCTCCGAAAAAGTTCACCTGCGTGTGTGTCGCAGTTAACGCAGATATGCCCCCCTCTTGCTGCAACTCCGGTACACCTCTCCAAAATTGTAGGTGACCGCAGACAAGAAGCATCTCATTGGTCAAATCTCATCTTAAACTGCTTCAGTAGTTTGTTACCAACTTGAAAAACAGCAACAGTAAGAGTGTAAAACAGCAAGCCGTTAGGTTACATAAGGTCTCTGCATTTGTTATTATTGGCTAAAACCAAACTATGGTAGGCGGGCATTATAGATGTTACTTCATTTAATCAGTTCATAAGGTTCTGTTGAAATTTACTCCTTTCCCTGAATGAAAAGAAATGTTGAGATGTAAAATAAGTGAGTTTTATTTTAAAGTGATTGAGCTTGTTTCAAGCTAGAGCAGTTGAATAAAGCATAGTCAGCTAAGTATTTTCCTCTAATTTAAAGATTTAATGTTAATAACATTCAACTTAATTTGCTAAAAGTAAGGACACAAAAATGCATAATTGTTTATAATTATTGTACTTTATAA
>NW_015150844.1:420701-432610 GCF_000732505.1 Cyprinodon variegatus
CCCCTAGATTGATAATGTGTAGTAGTAAAATTAAGTGTTGCATGTTATCAAGTTAGCTTGCCAGGTTAACCATGAAAAAGATAAAGATTGAAATCAAATAAAAATGTCTAAAATTCAATTCAATTCAGTTCATTTATAAAGCGCCATTTCACAACACACATCATCTCAAGGCACTTAACATTTCAACCAGATCATACAGTTAAACAACAGCTTTAACAGCGCTTTGCATGCTCAGCACTTCTAGGAACTAGACTGCTATCTGCTAAGGTGAGCTTTGAGGTTTGCAACTTTTCATTAAAGCAGTTTAAAGGTTTATTATTAGGACTGTGTAAAACCTCTGGATTACTGTGAGGAATGTTTCCCCCACAAGCTCAATCCAGCAACATGGTCCTCTCCAAGACTTTGGTTTCCCAGGTTCTGGGGCTGCAAAAAAAATCCCAAATCATCAGCACTTCATCACTGTGTTTGACAGATAGCATGAGATGTTTGTGCAGAAATGCATTGCTGAGTTTACTTTGAACATGGTGATGATAAAACATCTCCCATTTGGTGTCATATGTCCAAAGGACAAGCTCCAAAAGTTTTGTGTATAATTCAGATTCCTTATTCCCTTCCCATCTTGCTCTTTCAGCTAGATTTTTTGCAGACCCCACACAGCCTACAAACAAACTGTTTAGAGTATTTTCCTCTGGGTGGATTATACAGAGCGCTGTCTGCAGAAACAGACTACCGCAAAATGGTTTCTTTTCCCATGTTCTCTGTTAAACACTTAGCAATCAGAATGCCTGGAATGACACCATTGGGAACTATCTGAATCTTTCCTTTCCTTTTTTTCCCCTTTTTAAATATTCAGATTTAAAATGTCTTTATTGAGATGGAATGGGAAGTAAAGTTTATTTGCAGAGATTTGGCAAATGAAGCTGACTGATGCAGATTTTTAAACAACTATTCTTGTTCAGTGATTTTCTGATTGTCTATCATTAACTTTCATATTAAGGGCCTGATCTTAAGAATGTCTTCATGTCTTAAACCCGGTGGAAATGTGTTACTATGCTATGAGCACAGCTTCAAAGCTCAGCAGACAGAAAACCAATTTTTTATATCATTTTCTGAACTACGTCAATCATTGGGTGAAGTTATGCAAATGTAAACATGTATCAAATGCAAAGTGATTTATCTAAACTGGAAACTCAACTGCAGGAGCAGTGTTTGTATCTTGAGGTGAAAGCTGACGCACATAAATATCTTTAGTCATTGTTTTGCTTTCAAATCTATTTGCATGTTATAACATCTGTGCAGCAATCTTTGTAGGTCACCTGCAACATGTAGAAAACAAAATAAACAAAAAAAGACCTGCACATGCAATTTAGTTTCTCTAATTTTGAGTCTTTAATGATCAGAACCTTAACCTGCTTAGGTCTGAGGAGTCTAAGATGGAGCCCTGGGTTTTGATTTGTTTTTATAATCTGAGTTTAGCCAGAGCGTGGAGTCCTTGGAAGATTGGCAGCTATCTGAAATGGTTTCCACTTGGGAATAAACTATTTTCCGGCAGCATAATGAATTTCAGATAGTTTGGAAATGAACTTTCCAGATGAATTTATGTTTTTGATGTAGCTTAACAACAGCCTAACATTCTAACATTGAGATTAAGTTGGATAAAAGTTGGATAAATGAACCCAGATTTTTAACACTGGATGAAGCCTTTACATCTAGAAATGGGCCTTCTAGGCTGATTTTCACAGAAACTAACTATATTTTATCAGAATATGAAAACTTAACATGGGAGAGTAACATTTAGCCCAGATCAACAGTTAAACCCAATCCACAGTAATAAAATAATAGTTATCACACACTCATCATTATTAAGGGAAAAATCCCAGTGTTACTAAATATAGGCTATATTTTATTACTAATCAGTCTTGCAGGCATATTTTAGTGGCATTTATGAGGGTTTCACATATAATATGTTTTTGTTTTTGACAAATCAGTGCAAAGTATTACCACATAACCAATGTGTTTAGTAGTCTTTTAGGAATTTTTCTAAATCCTGCTCCAATAGTGTTTTTCAGCAGTGAGATTTTATCCTGCTCAGAATCACTGGACTTTTCGAAAGGAAAACTTGAGAAAATTATTTTTTCACAAGCTTTATTTTGAAAGAAAATCACCATTGATTGCACAAATTATTCTGAATGTACCGATACTTTGCAGACCCCCATATAAAGGAAAAAACATTTCTAAAAGGAGGTCCGGATTATGAAATAGAAGACAAGTTGTTAACCTTGCAGTGAGATTAAACTCAGTTTTCAGGCTTTGTGGTTTGATCTCTGAGCTGTTCAGCTCTGCTGAGCTGCAGGCTACAGGAAAAGGAAAGGTCACTTTCTCTTTTATTAATCCACGTAGTTCATCTCTCATTTTTCCTCAATCTCTCAAGACGCTTGCTCTCAGGGAAGCAGCCAGTCTGGTATCAGAAGTGTTCATTATTACCATCCAGATTTTTGAGGATATCTAGTTTCAAATCAGTGTGCACTAGCTCACCAAAATCCCCATCACGTGGATTATAAATGCCGATGCTTTGCTGAGGTTGAAGCCGAGTAAGACCATGACCTCTGCACCTTCTTTTGTGCTGAAGTGGCCAGTGGGAGAACAATAAACTCGGGCACCCTGGACTAGTCTGGCCCACGCTAATTGAGGACCCTGATATTGTCTCGTGGATGAAAGCCCTCTTTGTGATATCTCCTGATCTGCTGCATCACCCCGGGGCTGCTGATTGTAGCTGCAGGCATGACGTCATTCCCCTCCAAGCATCGTCTGCATTCTTTGAGGGTTTAAGTGTCAGTTGAAAGTGAGGAATAATGTTTCCAACAAGACTGATAGATGGATGTTTAAAAAAAAAGGGACTGTCTAGTTGGATGGGATATGAACTCATGTTGAAAAGTTATATATACAAACTTGAAACCTGAGAGATGATTGAGACGGCAGACTGAAGTTTCTAAGATAAAATCACACACTTTGCTACGTCCCAACTTGGAAAGAAAAGCAGAAAAAAACAGATTTTTGTTTGCTGTGATCTATAGCATCAATGCAGCATTCAGAAAAAGATTAATCTTGTTCAATTCCTGCTACAGATTGCATGCAAGAAGCGAGATTCATCTTTTGCTGAATGCTGACAGGCTGGATATCTGCATTTGGATGTGCCCTTGTGGCAGTTTTTTCACCCTGCCTGCAAAGTCATAGACCTGTAAGGGCAGGCAAAAGTTATAAAAGAAGGGTGTGTGAGAATATGATGGATTGAAACCAGAAATGTTTTGAGTGAGATTCGAAAAGGGGCACAAAACTGCCAAGATTTCCAAACAGCATTTATTGCTTAGAGCAAAAATTCTTGTCTTATTTCCTTCTTTTTGTGGTGATCACTGATGTCTCAGAGTTTTGTAAAACATATGTATTTGACAATTTATCCAGATTGCTTTTTAAAATGAGGACTATAATCCCAAAGGTTCTTTTCTGATTAAACAGTAATACTGTAAAATAACATTTGGATAGAAAGAGCCACATAGATGTTGCGGAGTTCCATTTAGACCACCGTAGAAAGCTGATATAAGTTTCTGACAGTGCAGCAAGCCTGAGCAAAATGGCAGGATAAGTGGGTTTTATTCCAAAACTATTAAAACAAAAATGTACAGCTAATTTATTCAAACAATAAAGCAAAGCTTTTGCAGACAACAGCATAAAAATACCTTTCATGCCAGCATTGGTGTTAGGAAACTGAAGAGTCATTCAGACATGCTCCTTAATCGGTTGTCCTTCCAGGATGTTTTATTTCTTGTTTGTCAGGTAAAGAAAACTAATTTCTTTCAGAGAAACCTTGATTATTAAACAGCAGTTTTTTTGTTTTGTTAAAACGGTGTTGCTATGCAGCCGATCTGTTTGTTGCAGGTTTCAGGGTTTGTTAGACTATTAAACACCCTTTTTAACTGATTTGCATCAAGCTGTCAGGCGCTCAGTGTCCTGTTTAAGCCACCAGGGAATGTTAAGAATGCCTTGGAATTTATTCAGAGGACAGTCTGCAGATTAAAAGAGAACATGGGCCTCTGTTTTAATAAATAAGAAAAAGGTTTGGATTTCTGCCATTTTCAGCCTTTCAGCTCATGGCATTCTGTTATGTCTTATTGGTCTATAGCCCCTGACTTACTTCATCATTTCTTTTTTTGATGGTTAGGTTAAAGAATCATTCTTTTTTTTCCTCCAAGAACCTGTAATGACTGTAGTTTTGGATGAACTTGATTAAGAAGCACTTGTTCAGACTCATCTAGAGTCGGGATCAGAAGCACAGTGGAAGCTCACGCGTCCCTCTGGAAGTGTAAATTACCCTTCAGGGTATTCGTTTTGACTAAACATTTCTGAGACAGATTGCGGCTTTTTAATGAATAGACCTGTTCATCTGATGACTTATTATCTAAACGTGCTCCTCAGACTCAGATTTAACAAACACATGCTCACTCAATTTGCCAACCACTCTTAGGCACTTTCTGCTCCCAAATTCAGCCCTGAAACCAACTGGAAAGTGTCCAAGAGAAGCAAATAATCCAAAAGTCATTGGTTTAGATCTGAGCTATGACTTTTGTTTCATTAAAAGCAGTTTCCTCGTCTTTGGGCTGGGCTGTTTGGGTTTGGCTTGGTCTCAAAGAACCATCCCTTCTTTTTTCCTTTTGTTTAGATGATAAATCTGGTGTCTCCTTACGCATTTAGGTGATCGTGATCCTAAAAATTGTCTCATCAGTGTATGAGGTTGGAGAAAGATGCTTTATCTAAGTGAACAGTTCAATCTAACGCTGTACACACGGAAATGCTTTGCTTCACTTGGCTCTGTGTGGGGTTCTGACCAATGCCTCAGGTGATACAAGCCCTGGCATGCATCTCCGGATGACGATTTACATTTCTGAGCTTTTAGAAACCAAAAGTGCAAGGTTTGTGTTTACGGAATTTCCCTCAAACAAGTCGTTCACTTGAAGGAAGGGAAAAGTCGGGGGTCTTCTTCCTGGAGTCATAAATGCTACTGTAGATATTACATTGTTCTCAGTTCAGTTTATTTAAATAGCCCCAATTCACATCATATGTTGTCCCACTGCAGTATAGATAGATAATGTATTCAGATCATTTAACCCAGATTGGTTAAACATTTTCCATCCAAGAAAACGCAGCTATTTCGTTGAGTCATTGACATCACAGGATTCGCTCCTCCTGGAAGAATATGTTCTCTTCCTGCAGTTTAAATGAGGACTGGATGATTGACCTTAGAGCAAGATCGCTCTGCCTAAATGGTATGCAAGGCAATGAAAAACCAAGTTCAGACAAACTTAGGAACATTTTAACAGCTACACAGAGAAGCACAGCATCCCCTAAGACATTTAATGAGTCATTTTGCTGATCTGCAAACATTAAGGCAACAAGAAAGGGCCTTTTTTCTTCTTTCCACATGAAATCAGTAAAGTTAATTCAAGGCAGAAACAATTAAATCTGTGTTGAATCCCATGTTTTCTACAGACATAGGAGGAATAGTGTTGGACAAAATAATGACGGCTGTTAGGGAAGTTGGATCTGTTGCATTTTAGAGTTACAAAAGCTGGTTAGTGAATATATAACACAAACAAGAGGGTGTTTTATCATATATATATATATATATATATATATATATATATATATATATATATATATATATATATATATATAAAATCAGGCTGTATATCATTGTTTAAAGCCCATGCCAGCATGTCGCCTTTGCTATAGTTTATTACTGCATGCATTGGTTATTAATTAATTAAGGAGTGAAAACTTTTTTAAAGCTAAACATAAGTAAACAATGTATTTATAACAAAAGAAATAAGAATTTGATCTTTTACATTTTCCAAGACACTTCTTTTGGTTTTGGAAAAAGAATTACCTGTTCAATCCTCTTTATCGTCATGGTAACATGTCTCTGCATGGCATGTTCCCCACTGACAACATTTTGTATTTTATTACGTTTTTTTTTTTTTTTTTTTTTTTTTGAACAGGATTCTCACTGATTGGTCGGTCAGCTGCTGATAAGCTTCTAGGATTGATTGACAGGTAGTGTCATGTTGCATAAGCCATATAATCACAATTTTAAAAAAAACATACATTTTCATCACAGAGGCACTCCTTTTTGGTTAAATTACATTTACCAAGCGTACGAATCCGACTTTATCACTCCTGCACTTTAGGTGGTGATAATACGCTTTAAGGAGGCTTGCTGTCAGAGAGTAGGGAAAAGAAAGTTCTAGCGAACATCTAGACCTATGCATGCAACTTGATAACCACAACAGTTTTCCATACAGCAGTAACAGTAGGGTGATGTACTTATGGAGACTGGACAAACAAGCTTTTATTGTCATTATACTTTCACATTAACGCTCTGCATTTAACACATCCCCTTGGGGAGCAGTGGGCTACCATTGTGCGGCGCCCGGGGAGCAATGTGAGGTTAAGGGTCTTTGCTCAGGGACCCAGAGCGGCACGCTGTGGGAGTGGGGCTCAAACTCAAGTGCAATGCCCCAACCACTAGGACACCACTCTCCATGTTTTCATGAAAATGTGTATGCTTGTGTTAAGTTAACAGTGTCCTCCTGTCTGGCAATGTGGCAATAAAAATAATTGTCTTGATGCCAATAAGAGTCCAACAGATTTTACTTTCACAAGTGTAGTAGTATGGCTATTGCCATAGTATTCTGCTTGTTTCATATAAATTGCTTTATTATAATTATGCTGGGAGTTTTATAGATTATATGGACATACATGGCAGTGTTGATTTTTAATAACATTTTTCAGCCCAGGTTTATTGAGATGCCAGTGAGGCTATTATGTTATCTGTTTTTTCAGGACAAAACAGAAGCCTCTGTCCATCTCAACCTTATATTCCTATCTAATATCCAACATCATTCCAGTAGACTTTTAAAACATTTGTTGTTTTCATGGTTCTAACAACACAAGGATCAAGCTTGAAGCTTCATGTTGCACGATTGTACCATAAAAAATTCCTAGTTGTGAACTCCTTCACTAACAATGGCAATAAACCCGATTCTAAAGAATAACATTAGGCTAAAAGAAATGCCACCTGCAGATTTACAGTATTTTGGAAACCAGCTGTGACAACAATCTGACTCTACATCAGTTTCACCGGTTCATTTCTGCTTTCATTTTATGTCTGTAAACTGTTTCTAACTGGAAGTAAGGCATGGAATAAGATAATGAATTCCTATTAGGACGTTTCGACAGATTATATGAATAAATCTGCAGTTTTAATCTGGAATAATTACCTTAAACAAGGCTGTAGGTGGTATTATTGCTGCTTTGCAAGAAGAAGGTCGAGAAGGTCTGGAATCCCTCTCTTTGGTGCTTCGGCAGATTTCTCGCCAAGCTCTGGTTTCCTCTCACAGTCTAAAAACGTGACCTGTGAGGTCAATTGGTGTCTCTAAATTGTCCTCAATTAACAATGTCTGCATGCTTGGTTTTCTGTTACCCTGTGAAGGACTGGAGACGTGTTCAGACTAAACCTAACCGCTTCCCCTGTGACTGATAAAGAGAAGCTCCAGCTTCATTTGATGCAGCTAAGTCCCTCATAACCCTGGAATGCAGGCTTTATTAATATTTCATCCTTATAAAAAAAGCATGTAAAAAAAAAAATATGTTCTTCAAAATATTTAACGGTTAATCTTAGAATCTAAGCAGTTTTTTTCCATGATTCTTGGTTTTATGATGATTTATTTTTGGTAAAGTCTCTCTTGTGGGTTAGCCTCTTCCATCAGTCTTATTTATAAATGACTGACTCTGCAACTATAAAGCGTTCACCAGAGAGTTAGTATGAAGCCAATTTAACATATTGTTTCAAACCTAAATCTTTTAGCATATGAGTATTTTGTAGCCTAAATGAACTCTAACATTATTTTCTGTAGAGAAAAGTGAGATGAATAACACCTTCTGAGCATCAATCATGACTAAGCAGTTTCAGAATTTAGCTGCTAATGAAATAACTTGAATTTAAAGCTTTCATGCTGGTTAACATTACAGCAACTGTTTCAGCAATGTGTTTTAAATCTTTGTCCTAGTTTTGCTTTGTTTTCTAATTAGACATACCCATCAGCCCCAGACCACACAGAACAAGCTTTGTGTTTATTTTCTCCCATCTTCAGGTGGCAGACCTTCTAATGAAGGACTACGATGAAACAAGTAACAAAGGTTGAAAGACAAACACAAAGGAAAGCAGGGCTTTACCTGCCAGGGTCTCATTTAGAAACACATAACCCAACTGAGTCATTTTACAGGCTGTAACTCGCTCTTAAAGCTGCTGAGAAGACTTCTGCATGTTAAAGTGCTTTGCTGTTTGAGGTATGCATCTGTTGGCTTGCAGCAGGAGCCTCCCTGCAGCTGAGCCGAATATCCTCCAAGTTCCTGATAGCTGTGCTTCACAATTCAATTCACAATTCACAACACATGTCATCTCAAGGCACTTTGCAGTTCATCAGATCATACAGTGAAACTGATTCAAAGTTTTCTATCTAAGGAAAACCAGTTGATTGCATTGACTGATTGACTCAAAGATAAAAATCTTACACTAAGCATGCTTGTAGCGACAGTGGAGAGGAAAAACTCCCTTTTAACAGGAAGAAACCTCGAGCAGAACCAGGATCAGTGTGAGCGGCCATCTGCTGAGGCTGACTGGGGTTCAAGGAGACAGAAGAAGAGATACAAAAGGCAACTGTAAAAGGCCGCCCTGTCAAGGAAACACACAGCCAGGCAGACGAGCTCCGAGCCAGCTCCCATGTCAGAGGATTAAGAGAACACATCCAGCCAGTCACAGTCAGAGAAACAGGACTACACTAAAACAAAAAAAAAAAACAGGCCGATCTCCAAAATCTATAAACATGTTGATGGCAGCAGAACAGCTGATATTTCTCTCCAGGATGGAGTCACAGCAAAACAGGAACAGACGAGGCGAAGCTACTATGAGAAAAAGCAGAGAGAGCAGAACGTTAGAGATTAAACTAAAAGATTCTGCAGAGTGGGAGAATACAGATAGAATGAGGCAGTATGATGATGATTTTAATGCTGAAATATTGTTCTGCAATGGAGAGAACAGCAGCAGAAGCTGTTTAAAAGTTTAAAAAAATAAGCTCTGACAACACTAAAATGATGGATGATTTCATTTTCTTTTCCTTTTTAACCTCCAACTTAACCTGAGGGCGAGTCGAGTCAAACCTCCCTGGCTTCAGGGATGCTTTAAGCTAGGAACAAAAAAAAACGAAAGAATTTGGCTGCGCTCCAAGTGTTAGTATATCACTGCGGATTCACTACAGGAGGTGAAAAGTCCACAGGCAACAAATTACTGCTTGATAAACTCAGCAGGTAGCTGACAGGCTGGAGAGGTGGATCCTGGAGGCGACCGGCTTTGTTTGTTCAGAGGTTTGTTTGAAAAGGATGTGCTGAATGTTGCTATTTCCTACCTCTTACCTTCATAAGTCTTTTTCCTTCAGCTCCCTCTGAAATGTTTGACGGCATTCTGGCCGTATAGGCCGTGCAGTGCTATTAGGTTACTCCAGAGGTATCCAAAAGGTCGGATGTGAGGTAAAAAGCTGCATAGCTGCAAGATTTCCTCTTTGAGAAGTTTTGAACTCTGAATTCGTTTGACTTTTTGAATGTTAAAGACCTCAAATATTAAGAACTGCACCTTTAAATTCAGTGTTTCATTTTGTTTCTAAAGTAAATCCCAGGGCTGTTGGACTTTATGAAGCAGTGGGGCCTCCTGGAGGGTTGCTGCAGGATTATTGAAGCTCATTACAAACTAAGTAAATGTTTTAATATACGATTATGGGAACATTTCTGCTGAAATAACTTGAAGCTGATCGTTTTTATTTTCGGTTTTTAGCTCATTCATATGCTTGTCCTCAATGAACCAGAGAACTACCTTGGTATTCAAGTGAATACATTTTATCTCCTGTAACTTCATAAACTCCAACCTCCTGATGCCCTTCCTGTAACAATTTGTAACTGTCGGGGGTTTTGTTCTTCCTGTTGTTCGTTGAATGCTGCATTGTTTTTCTGACAGGAGAAAACAAGGCCACACACATAAGTTCCCACCTCCTCCTCTTCCTCCTATTCCTCCTCCTCCCTCTATAACAGGAGCTGCCAGAAAGTCCTCAGCATTACACATTCTAAAATTCTGGATTTTTGTCGTTCACATTAAAAAGTTCCCATTTTCTTCCCTCTCAACCCCATCAGTGACTTGATTTTTTTTGTATGCTCTCCCCCTCAGTGAGTCCAAATAGCCATAAGCCTGGTGGCTAAAGCTGGAGTAAGGGTATGAATCCCCTCGCTGAGTGACACACACAGGGGAAATCTCCCTGGTGAATAGTCACAGCTCAGAGGGAATGCCTCAGTGCAGACAATAGTGGTGTATCCTTAGTTAACTTCTCCACCCATCCCAGCAGGACAGTGGAGCAGATCTCCATCCAGTCTTTAAGTTTAAAGTTCCTTGGTAGTGGGAAAATCAAGAGTTGTTTCAAAGCGAGGTAGAGTGGAAAATCCTTATGACTTCCTATTTAGAACCTACACACATGAGGCAAGGGTTAATGAACTGGAATTTTCAGAAAAAGTATGTCACTGGAAAAGAAAGTCCAACTCATAATCCAGCTGCTTGTAGAACCTGCTTTAGTCGCAGTAGAGATTTTTTTTTACATTGCTTCATGTCAGTGTGGTTTATAGACATTTGCTGTATCTTCTCTATGCCCCACAACAACATGTCCTTTCAGATTAATCTTTGACTCGACAACCCGAGAACCTTCCTTCTCCTCTTTCTAAGTCATTCTGCTGTAGATTAACTGCTGTGTTTGGTGCTTTTCTCCTGTTGATAACCCAGCTTGGATCAAAGCCTTAGCCGAGGAGTTCATGGTTCATGCAGTGACTGCAACTTGTCCAGGTCCTGTGACTTTAAATCCTTGCCTCCCCACTGCCGTCCTTGATGTTGTTAAAGGTGTTTGCGTTGATACGGTTTCTCCAGAGATAGGACAGGGCATCCTGGGCAAACATCTCTACTTTGGTTTCATTCATTTTTCTTTTTTCTTCCTCCACCCCTTCCAAAAAGCCATAAATGTTTACTGGTTTTCTACCTTTCTCGAACTTTTAACCTTTACCATGCTTACTAAATAATCAATGCTCTCTAAACATTTAATGCTAAATTTGTTGGAGCGAACAATCCAAGTTTGCTTTCATTCTTGGTGTGAAGATGTTCTTCCTACAGTTTGGAAGTGATCATAGGCCATTAGATGAAAGGTTTATTCTTTAAAGCCGGGCATACACTGTGCGATTTTTTTTGCCCTATTCAGGCTGACTTTCCAGTCATGCGAGAATTTTTCGATCGGGCCGACTTTCAGCCTGATCGTGCGTCGTGAATTGTATAGGGGGTAACGAGGGGCGATCAGCCTCTTACGACCACCTCCTGATCAGGAATCGTAAGGTCGGTAGAACATCTAACATGTTTGAAATTCAGTTGACCGTCGTGGGCAAAATCGTTCAGTGGGCATGCAAGAATTCTTTCTCTTCCTCTCACATGAAAACACAGAAGCATAGCGGGGGTGCAAGTGAAATCGAGGTTCTTTCTGTAAAATTGATAGACCATAGTAGCCACGTTTGCTCAGCCATGTCTTTGTTCAAAAACATCGTCGCCTTTTCTTTTTAGGACTTTCAGAACAAAATTGCACAAATTGCCAATGCAGCGCGTTTCCCTCTAAGGAGCTTCATATTCCTCTTCTACTCGTTCGGCTTCTAGATAGATAAGTCAGATTAGCGCCATCTCACTGCGGAGCTGAGTCTGACGTGGTTTTTAGGTGTAAAGTGTGAGT
>NW_015150844.1:432620-435684 GCF_000732505.1 Cyprinodon variegatus
CTGAGTCTGACGTGGTTTTTAGGTGTAAAGTGTGAGTAGGTATTTCGCATTGTGAGCTGTAGCTGCGTGCAACAATTGAAAAAAATTGCAGTGTATGCCCGGCTTAAGGTTATTTCTGACGCCTTTCCAGCCTGGTTAAACACACCTGTATGTTTCAGAGTTGCAAACAGACATATCTCCTGCTTTTATCATGTATGACGATGAATTTTATTTAGTTAGCAGAACTTGACTTCTGCTTAAGTTTTAAATTCAGCAGAATCAGCAGCAGTATCCATAACTCAGAACTGACTGCTGTCTTGCAACATACTCATTAATTTTTCCCTGTTTCAGGCTTTTAATGCGGCTGCAGCAGAAACATGCAGCT
This sequence comes from Cyprinodon variegatus, assembly GCF_000732505.1. NCBI lineage: Eukaryota > Metazoa > Chordata > Actinopteri > Cyprinodontiformes > Cyprinodontidae > Cyprinodon > Cyprinodon variegatus. The sequence continues at coordinate 432,985 of NW_015150844.1, forward strand.
TATGTGACTCTTTTGATGTTTAAGTCCTATTGTTTGTTCATGAAATCACATGAAGCCAGTTATTTGTGGTTTTCCATGCCACAAACATGGATGATGCTCTTCTCTATTGTGGTAAAGAAAGTTCAACTTAAGGTAAAACTGCTGTGGGTTGGGTTCTATCTTCCTCCTCTTGCATGTATTTGCACCTCTGGACAACTTACTTAAACTTAACTCTTGGCTGCAGATCTACACATCACATTTTGTGAGTCTGAATGTGTGCATGTATTTCTAGTATAAGAATACAGTATTTGCTTCTATTAGAAAAACTCTTTATGAATTCAGTCCCTCCAGTGAGCTGAGGAACGTTGTAGGGAAAACTCAAGGTCGTGTTCACACCCAAGGCATTCTGGGCGTCAAAAAGTGCGGTTGCTTCAAGCTGGATCTCTAAACGTGCGAGAGACTTTGCATAAATCAGATGCTTTGATGCCCCAAACACGCTCGGTGTGAATGCACCAAAATTTAAAATGTCAGAAATAGTATTGAGTTTGAGGCTTTATACACTAGCCCAACAAAGCCGTGGTTTTGTATAGAAATCATGCAAATTGAAACGGACGAATGGGTCCATTCCAAGGGGGTGGCTAAAATTTTCAATTAAATAATATTTTTTAACGGATAAAATCACATCTTTGCCAAGTTTTCTGAACAGAGTTGAATCCATGATTGCATTTAAGTATGCCCTTGTTTATAGGACCAAACATGTCCAACCTTCATTACTCCATTTCTGTTGCTATATAATATAACAAAAAAATAAATATTAAGCTAAGCTGTTTCAACAGAAGCACCAAAGTCATTACATTTCCTTCAGTTAGACTAGTTTTGTTTTTAGTGAATCAGTTCAGTTATTTCTAAGGCTTCTACACTAAAACAAGATCTGCCACAAAAACACAAATATTATCCAGGACTTTATGATGTAAATAAGGTCTTTATTTGCGCAATGGACAAACAGAAAACCCCCGCTGCTGTTCAAACAGAGGCTTTTTTCTTCTTGTTTTGCTGCTAAATGACACTAGTTTAAGTAAGATCGACACCTTTTTAAATCTCTGAGCTCTGTTAGATCTTTGATGTGAAGGATGAAAGGCCCAGGCTTTCAGTCTTTGGTGTTTTCAGACTGTGAGGGAGTCCTCCATGCCTGCTGCTGTCAGATGAGGAGGCAGAGATACGTTTTGCTGTTTTAATGACTGAACAAATGGTAACAGATGCATAAATCTAAAAACAATAAACATGAAACCATAAAACCGGGAGAAACTAGGGAGAAACCCACGAGGACTGGGGTAATGAAGGAAAACCAGCACTGATGAACTGCAGAGGAGGGGTATATATGGGAGACAGAACAAAAAGTGGAGTAATCAGTTAATCGGGAGCAGGTGTGGACAGAAGCAGCTAGAAAGGAGTCAGGGAGAAAGGAAAAGCGCACCAGGGGGCGACAAAGAGCAACCAGGGAAAACAGGGCTTAACTGTATCTAGAAAGCAACTACAATAACATAAAACCAAGAAAACACAGAATAACAGAAATAAAAATGTAAACAAAAACTCAAAAAGAAGCTTAGATAGAACCAAAAAGTGCACAAAGGGCAGGATCATGACAGCTGCATTTTCTCTGCGTATATAAGAACATAAAAGTACCTGCAGGAAACCAAGGTGTGAAACTGAATGCACACCAGACCAAATGTGTGTTATATTTAGTTATTTGTGCTTTTTTATCAAAAGGCTGTGACAACTTTTTCTCCAGGGAAGGTATTTTAATGATTTGAAAATCCAACAATTTTCCCTCCAAAGTCCAGTCAGACCTCTTCTATACATTCTATGCAGTACATCTGTATCTAATCATTTTTTGTTACATTTCTATGACATAATTTTTTGGTAAATTAGGGCTTTTATATGAATCATAATCCAGTTCATTTCCACTCCAATCCTGTTTATTACACTACAGAAAATGATTATTATTAAAGTCTGAAGAGTGGATGAACGCAAAGCAAAGCAAACCTGTTTTAGTGTTTAAAAGTCAAGGCCCACACAGACCCAACGGGATAATGACAGATTCTACCACAATCTCTTCCTTTCTCTTTCTGCCCACTGCTCTCCTCCTACACTGGATCATTACAGGTCTGACAGATGTTAACTGCATCACATGTGGATAGAAACCCCCCACCCCATTGCTGGATTTTATTTTATACTTTATTACTCAACGAGACTGAGGACGTTTTTTTTGGCCGACTGATTTAAGTTTGTAGGATGACTGGTCGTAAAGAAAAACTTCCTTCAGGGATTCAAACAGTCTGTCAATCATGTTTTTAGTTCTGCCGTTTTTTTCAGAGACCAAACAAAACGTTCAGCCTGAGGCTACAAACTTTGCCTGCTGCTCGTCTTTCACGTGTAGGTTTCTGGTATCGCAAACTCTGAACCAACGTGATTGGAATGCCTTTTTTCCCTCTTTTGTTAACAAATTCTTTTGTTCTTATGGGATCATTTGACTTGGAATGTTTTTCACTTTGGGCTTATGGCACTGAGGATCAGGAGCTGTTTAGGACTGAGTGGGAAATTGAAAAATTTCAAAATCAATAATTGGATTTCTGTTAAGTTTTACCTTCAGAAAGACCTGGGTAATTTATTTCTGTAGCTGCAATTATAGATAAAGCTGCAAATCCAAAAGAATCTAGGCAA
>NW_015150844.1:436221-443824 GCF_000732505.1 Cyprinodon variegatus
GTTAAAATGAAAAAAAAAAGTCGATAGTAAATTTTAATGTGTCTATTTTGAGGATGGAGCAACTGCAGGGCTACTAAGACGTCCACCTAGACTCACAGATGGACAAAGAGAGCACGAAACCTGTGATGTTTGTATTGAATCAGTGAAGGCTAGAAGTGTGGTTTGAAGCTCCAACTGAAACCAGTTCTGTGCTTTCTCTTCACTCCATTAAGCTGGTACAGAAAATTGGAAAAAGTCAGAAAAGCAAGGAATAAGCTGTGTGGATTGAGGAACCCGTGGAAAAGGGACTCCTTGATTTTATGCTAAAGATTTTGTTGTGGCATACATTTACTCCAGCTAAAACATGTGATATTCTCTTTTCTCCAAAATGTGTCTGAACTTCCTACTTATAAGTACAAATAGAACACACATAACTCCTGATAAATTGAGTTTATTATTCCTTTAACAAGGAAAAAGGCTTTGGAAATTTGGTGTTCTGATGTAAGTGTTTTTTTAATGCTCGATGATGTATTTATTAAATTAGTCTTCGTGTCTAAACATGCATTTATTTGGTTTGACTTGTGTATTGAAACAAAATAAATGGAAAAAGCCAGCGGCAGGCCTTAATCTGCATAGTGCGAGGAGCAGACCTGGTGCTAATTAAAAGACTGTAAAAGGTCCCTGAAGGTGAAGCAGCCGCAGACTTTACCTTCACTCATTATCCTGCTTATGGTGGTTTATGATGATGTGCTGTCTGATAATCGATGACTCAGCAGTCATTTAAAAATGCTTTTGTGTGTTAGACTTCCACCGCGTCTTTATACCAGTATCATCTTGTCTTTTTGGAAGCATGAAGGCCTTTATCTGCAGCTTTAACGCTTATAGTCGGATTATTAAAATGAAGTTCCTGTAAGAATATAGCTCCCGTCTTTATTCCAGGTCTCCCTGCAAAGCCAGGTGTTCGTAACATGCAGACAAAACAGTTAGGCTTAAATTCTGCCGGGTGGAGGAAAAATGAAACATATCAGGAGGAAAATGTTGAGGAAAAGGACAAAATGTTTATTTAGCTAATCAAAAAGCCTTGGATTATTAGGAAAAATAGTAGAAACATGAAATTAGTAGCATTTAATTTCGTTTTAGATTCTACTTTAAAAGACAAAGGGAGGAGAAGAAATACAGTTGTAGTCAATGTCCACCATTCAATGATGGACATTGAGGATGATAGCCTCTGTCCATCTGCACCCATGTTACCAACCCTTGGATTGCCTTGAGGTGACATGTGGTGAATTGGAACCACATAAACAAACTGAATGAAATTGCATTCATATTTCTATTAATTGCTGCAATTTATCCAGGTCCCGAAGCAATCCCAGACCATCATACTACCACCATGTTGGTTGTAGTTTTGGTGTTCTTTCTCTAAAATACCATGATAGTTTTACCCCAGCAGGATACACCTTCCAATTTGTTACACTTTTGTCTCATCGGAGAACAATTTACCCAAAAGTCTTCTGAGTTTAAGTGTAGGTTCTGGCCTGGTAGGTCTCCCATAGCCTTGTGAGACCATCCTGATCTCGCAAGCTTTCAAGGTTTCACTCGCAGATCAGCCTGGAGACTCTCTGTTAAAGAAAATTTGGAGCCGTACACCAAACGAACGTCCAATCAGCGTTGGCTTTGAGGCGGGTTGAGGTGTGACGCAACGAGAAGCGCGACAGTTCAGTCTAAAGAACATGGCGGCTTCAGCCGATGAAACTAGCGTTAGCGTGGCTATCGAGCAAGTTTTATCGGAATTACAGAGTATTTCTTCACTGAAAGAAGAGCAAAACACTGCTCTGGAGGCTTTTCTCAGAGGAAAAGATGTTTTTGCTCTTCTCCCCACTGGTTTCGGCAAGAGTAGCCTGGGTTGTGGTTGTGTTTTCGTCGTCGCTCTGTTAGTACGTCATATGCTTCGTTGATCTGATTGGTTTATTTGGCCCGTCTATCACCAACATAGGCCAATCAGCTAACCAGTATATTCGGCCCTTCCCAAAATTAATTCAACAGAGGGTTTCCAGATGGATATGCGGAGCAAATACATCTGGCGGAGTCAGGTTAGGTCTCCAATGGAGGCCATTTCTCCTCAGTCTCTTTCTTATTGTTGAGTCATGACCTCTGACCTTAACTAAAGGCAGTGAGGCCTGCACAGCCTTCATGCTCCTCTAAGTTCTTCTGTGACCTCCTGGATTAAATGTTAATAAGCTCTTTGAGTAATTTAGGATTTTTTTATTTATATTTATAGCATTTTTTTCATTTGTTAATATTGATTGTCAGCTTAGACTTCTGGGGTCCCAAAGACATATGCAAAATTTGTTTCTAAAGGCCTTGAATCAACCAGTCCCAGTTGTGGGCAGTGAAAACAAAAATAAGGAGGAAAATTATTGTTTCACATCGAGTTTGTTTTGTACAGTAGTGTATTTTAGACTTAGACAAACTTTATTGTGATTCTGCATGCACAGAGTGCACACAAAAAAGACATCTTGTTGCATAAAGCTCATCAATATAGAGTGTAGCATCGATCAAAATGTAAGCAATGTAGGAGAAAGTTCAGTGCATTGCAAAATGAATATGGTGCAAAATGCTGTAGAACATTGAGTTGTGTTCTATTTAAAAGGATTATAAAGGTTCAGCCACGTTGGTAGTGGAAAATAATGTTGCAGGTGTGCTGCAGGGTCCAGGTTAGAGTTTAACGGTTTAACAAGTCTGATGGCGGTGGGGAAAATGCTGTTGCAGAACCTGCTGGTTCCGGGTTGAATGCTGCGAAGCCTCTTCCCAGAGGGCAGCAGGGAGAACAGTCCATGGTGGGGGAGTGAGGGGTCTATATAATATATAATATAACAACACTCAGAGTGATACAGGCATGAATTTTCCTATTTATTTTTCTCTTTCATGTCTGTTTGCCGGCTGAAGTGTTTCCTTTCACTCACATCATCACCATAGACCACCTTCGGTCTCCGGGCTTTCTGAAGTTCAAACACTCACGCCTCATGTGTTTTTGATTGGACAGTTGGATAAAACTTTTTTGTAGATGATCTTTGAATCATTCAGTGGGTCAAAAAGTCTGCAATTCATTTTCTGTTCTTTTAGCACCAACCTGAATCACTGAATGAGGAATTATTCAGTGCACAAAGTTATAAAGGTAGATTTCCCTCAGGGATGGATCTTGGTCATGACAACAGCTGTGCTTCTTTTTAAGAGGAAATAGAAATTAACAGAGAGACCATTTACAAGGTGTAAATAGTTTGAAAGTTTCTTTTATCTCTTTTTTTTAAGTTCTCCAGCATATAAAACTCTCATATGGATTCTTAAACACAACACAAATATTTATCAAGACAGCCTCTCTGGGGTTTATGCTGCATCTGGAGTTCCCCTCCATCTGTTTGCAGGTTGGAGAAAATGTCTTATTTTCCGCAGATCCTGACTCATTCTCGCAACAAACCAGCACAGCAGTGTGCTTGTTCATCTAGGAATGAGTCACGGAGCGGAAACAAACATCTTCCGAGAGGCAGATCGGATCTTTATTGAATCCACGGTGTGGTCGTTTGAGTCGTCTGGCTGCATCCGTGACACATTCATGAACTTTAAATTCAAACCTGTTCCACTGTCAACATCAGAGGAAAGTCTTTTGATTAATCCCATCTCAGCGGATCTGCTTTGTGTATTTCTATCACACAGATAAAACCAAGAAGTCTTAGATTTCAGCTTTTGGTGCAGGAGAGGAAGAAAACTTTAATAAGCTGCAAATGAGGCTTTTCTATTTTTGTTACAGAAACAAACCAAGACCAAATAAACATTTTTTTTTAATCATGCAACTTGGAGCATGGATAATGTTCCCACATGTTGTAACATTTTCTGTTAAACATTTTGGCATCTTTTTACAGCTATTTCCTTCCAAAGATTTAGATAAAAAGAAATTCTCCCACAATTTTTTTATGCTAAAATTGATGTGTTTTTCTAACATGAATCACAGGATGGATGGATGGATGGATGGATGGATGGATGGATGGATGGATGCTGGAAGTATATAATTATGTTTTCTATGATTTCTTTAATCTTTTTGTTGTTTTGGAGCTGTCAGTGTCTTTAAAAAACGTTACCACGTCTGAACTTCACCTTTGGCTTTTTGCCGTTCACTCATTAAGGATCAGAGTTTTTACTTTCTTCACACGGCACTTCTCTCAGTAGTTTACTTTATGGGCAGAAATAAAGCAATCCCATAACATTCCTGTTGCATGCTCTCATTTGGGAAAAAAGACTTCAGTAAAACCAGCGACACAAACAAATATGTACAGGAACGAATCCTCGGGAGAGCACTTCACTTCTCCTCCAGAGGGAGAGCAGTGATGTTGCGGCAGCGGTTCTGAGAAAACACTTTGAAAGGTCAGCAGGACAATTACGAACATCTAAAACGTGTTTTCCATTCCATCGTTTAAAAAAGGGATCCGGATAATTTGTTCTTTCCTGCCCATCCGGTTATAGATTCTCATCTGCAGAGTCAACACTACTAAAACCAGGCTTCCGCTCTTTCATTGGTTCATCTCTGTGGGAAGTGAGAATGACGGAGTTGTCATCCCCGCTTGGCCACCCCTCACTGTAAATCTTTTTCCTTGCAGCGTAGGAGCCGGTTGTATTTTCTCTTCGATTAAATGTTGCACAAGCTGGAGCTGCTGCTTTTATCTTTAATCTGTTCTCTGGGGCAGTATTTTAGATTTATTTATTTTTTTCTGTTGATTTCCCCCCAGAAAGTGAGTTTAGTTGCAACCTGATGTTGTTTTATGAGATGTCAACATATAGTTTGGCATTTGGCCCCCAATTGGACCCTTTAACCTCCTTTTGGGAGTCAAATGTCTGAGGAAGGAGAAGTTCAGGCTTGTTGGAGCAGAAGCTAACAGCTGGTATGTGGAGTTCCTCTGCACATCTGGACTCAGCGTAGCTGGTGTTCAGGTGTAGGGAAAATAATGACACATCTTTACTTTTTCTGTCATCTTTATCAGCTTTGGAAATATAGTTTTAGAAAAAAAAGTACAAGCTCTGTAAATGTTAGTGTTTTTACCACAGATTTCCACACTATACCTTTTATTAAGTAATGATTAAGTGAAATGGAAAAGGTGCAGCCTCGATGCCACTACTGATTTAAAAAAAAACAGGACAGGGGTCTGTGGTAACTAAATGAAATTAAGGTTTTGATTATAGAGATGAGTTTTAACTCAATGCTAAAGGTGAACGACACCAGCAGCAACCTTAGAGAGACAGCAGTTCAGTGTATTCTCATTATGAGTTCGTATGAAATCGTACGAAATGTTATGCACCGTAATTTCGTACGTTTTAGACGTTTTTTTCGTCGTATTTCGTCGTATTTCGTCGTATTTTCACGTCTTGCCTCGAGACAAGATATCCTTGCGCATGCGCATCTTACGCACCATTCAATAACATAGAATGTAACATACAATTAACCCTAACCCTAAGATACAAAACATCAAGAAACGTAGTTAGAGAAATGAAGAAGTAATTATTGTTTTTCCCAGTTTTACGTCCGCCCACGGATCTGCTTTTTTCGTCTGTCTGCCTGCACATGCGCACTGATCTGTTTTTTGAGGATAAACGTCCAAAACGTACGAAATTACGGTGCATAACTTTTCGTACGATTTCATACGAACTGATAATGAGAATATGTTGAGCAGTTAGCTCCCAGTAATACGCTGTACATTTCAAAACAGTCCAAACCAACTAAGAGCTACATGTCAGACCCTATAGGACTCAGTTTGCAGATATATCTTTCAGGTTTATGAGTAATTGGAATAATTGTGAACAAATATGGTTGGGTTTGTAAAAAAGAGGCATTAAAGAAGAATCCTCACTCTGATGTTTGCACAAAAGGAATCAGAGTTTGGAAGTGAGATCATTTATCCTGTGCGGGCAGTGCTTTTATTTTATTTTATTTTATTTACTTTTATTTTAGTTATTTTATCTTTTTGTGCAGCACTTTGGAAACCTTGTGTTTATTTAAACCGTGCTACATAAATAAAGTGGATTGGATTGGATAATGGTGAGCAGCATGGTGGGAAAACAAAACAAACAAACAAAAAAAAAACTATCAGAACAAACACCCCATAAAAACTGTGGAGGAGCAATTATGGTTTGGCTTCTCTGTAGGCACAGAACTTAGATACTGCGTATTCATTGGTTTACTGAGTCGTGCTGATATGCAGAATGCATTCAGATGTAAAACTAGAGATGTGGAACATGTAAGACGCATATGATGAGGTTCGTTCAATAAAGTCTGAGCACATGCTCATGGTGCATTCTACATTGTTTAATGACTGATGTCATAAACAAAACCTCTCAGTCCAATCGCCAAGGATGATGTGGTACGAACATGTATGGAACAGGAAAGCAACTATTCTCCAGGAAGTCAGACCTAGATCCTATGAAGTGAAGACTGAGGAAGGCCACATGCTCAGAAGGAACCGCCGCAGTCCTTTGAAAACAAAAGAAACTTTCACAGAGACTGAGGTTGATGCTGATGCATTCAGTGCAAGCGCAGCATCAAATGCTGATAATGATGGACATTTACAGGAGGACACAAGTAATGTTCAAGCGAAATTACCTATCCTGAGAAGATCTGGCCGCCAGACAAAAAGACCTGATAGACTAGACGTGTAAGAGTATGGACTGAATGTTGGTTAATTGTTTCAAAAAATTAAAAAAAATGGAAAACGAATAAGGAAGTTAGTGTTTACTGATAAAAGAAAAACAATGGTTGTTTAAAACTTTTAAAGTAAGTATCAGTATGTTTGATTGAGTAAGTAAGTAAAGAAAGTATTGAGTGTGTTATTAGATCTACAGAAAGGGGATGTGCTGATATGCAGAATGCATTCAATGGTAGAACTAGAGATGTAGAACATGTAAGACGGATATGATGATGTTCGTTCAATAGAGTTTAGCACATGATCATGGTGGATTCTACATTATTTAATGACTGAGTTCATGAAACAAAAAAAGTCAGTTTTCCATTTATGGTATTCAAATGTTAGGCTACCTGTCCAACAGCTGAAGCTTGGTCCAAATTGAATTTCTGTAGGACAGCATTCCTAAAAACAACAGCTGAGATGAAAAGAATAGAAGTATTCACATGACCTATTCAAAGTCCAAACCTGTACTTAATATAAATGTTGCTGTGAAACCTTCAGAGTTGTTGGAAAGAAGACCAGGCTGAGATTTTTCTACAACTTGATTCTGATAAAACTTGAGGAAATCCCTGCAGAAGAGAGAGGATTGCTCTATTACACTGCAAAAATGATCTCAAAATGAGTAAAAATGTCTTAAATTAAGGCTATTTACCCTTAATTTGAGCAGATAAATAAGATGATTTGCCAATGGAATTAGTATTTTTACTCTTAAAATAAGGTATCTAGATAAAATGCACTTGAAATAAGACAATGCAATTGTTTTTTTCTTATTTTAAGTGTAAATTGTCTTGTTCCATTGGCAAAGTGTCTCACTTAAATCCTTAATTCAAGAAAAAATGCACTTATTATAGGAAGAAATTACTTATTTAGATTTCATTTTTTGCAGTTTACATTCTGCA
>NW_015150844.1:445326-470154 GCF_000732505.1 Cyprinodon variegatus
CTTCCTTCCTTCCTTCCTTCCTTCCTTCCTTCCTTCCTTCCTTCCTTCAGGATCTTGAAGAGTAGAACTAAAACTGAATGTTGCAGATCAGGTAGACTTAGTCTTTTAACACGCTCTTGTTTTTTTCTGTTTCTTTTCTCTTTTCTCTGGACATTGCTTCCGTTTTCTGCATGAGCTGCAGTTAGTCAGTCTGTCTTGAAAAAAAAACAACAACTCTCAAATTAAAGAGATTTATTGAGAAAAGGATCTGCGTGAAGAACAGATATATCCTAAAGCAGCTGATGTACCTGCAATGTATTATATGAGACTTACAAAAAGTATTGAAAAGCCTTTATAATGAAAGTAAAGATGATGCGTTCAAACACTGTTACTGTTTCTGTTCAGGAGGCTTTTTTATGGCATGTTAAATGTCACTAATCTTACATATCAGGTAGGAAACATAATTACTGTGAGTCTGTGTTTGTGGTTTGTATTTGGGCTGTCACATCAACACTGCAGGTGTGCGGAGAGCTATACTGCAGACGAAAACAAGCAGCTTGTAATGACTTTATTATCTCGATCGGCATCAGATGAACCAGCATTTACATGAAATATAATCACACCACCTTACCTTCCAGACCTTTTATTTTCCAAAACGGGGATTCTGATTATGTCTTATCTGCCCTGATCTGTTACCTGATGCTGAAAGGCTTTATGATGACCACCGTGGATGATCCCCACCAGGTGTTTCTTTTTTTTTTAGGTCAGGAAAGCACCACCTGCAGATCGAAGTTTACTTTATGTCATTTTGGTAATTAAAGCTCTGTTAATTCAAATTGTCACAAAAAGATATTTTTGAGGGATTTTATTAAATTAAATTAAAGAAGATATAACATATTCTGTCACAGTTACAAATGCAGCTAATGAGAAACATCATTTTGTGTCGGTTTCTTTGTTTTAAGGCACCCAAGTGTAGTTTTGTCAATAGACAGCAGAGGGCGCCATTTCCCATCTCACCCTGAAGATATGTTATTTGACAAAGTTGCTGTGTGGAGCATCTAATAATGTCTGACTGTCACTGGGAGACTCTGTCTGTAAGCAACACTGATGTTTAATCTTATAAAGCATACAGGCTGTGTAGTCCAATCACTGCTATGATGGTCACTAAGGTTCTGGAGTCATTTTTGGAAAGTAGTCTATGAGTTGGAATGACAGATCCCTCTACCTATCACTCTTTTGATTATACTGCACAACCCTTTGTATACATTAAGAGCCACTTAAGCACATTAATTTAAAACATGCCAAAAAATAAAAAATGCAAAATAAAGCCTGTAACGTCCTAAGCCTTATAGGATACTTTCCCTGAAATTACAGGAGTCTTTCTAGAACTTCTAAAGACTTTAAAAGCTACTTTTCTGAACTTAAAAAGCTTTAAATGTCACTTTATTAAACTAAAAAATTACATTTATTACTAATATGTTTCTTTGTAAAAACTTAAAGGCTCCTTTAAGTTAAATCAAAAGTTGCGTTCCTTGAATTCACTGTAGAAAAATTATCCAAACAAAAATTTTCCATATCGTAAAGTTAATGTTTTACTTAACCTTTAGGTTACCATCTTGATCTCTGTTGCAGCCTACTTTACTTTCCAAGAAACAGTTTCAATTCTTAACCCTTTAAAGCCTGATCCAAGAATAAAACTAAACAGAAAATTAAATTTTTTTTGGTTTGAATTCCTTATTTGCCCTTTTATCAAAATATGTAAAAAGAAAAAACAGAAATACATTTTTGATATTAAAAATGTATTACTATGCGATAAGTCAAGATTATTTTTTGTGTAGTCTCCTACTGGCTGTTATCAGGTATATCTGATTGTGTACAATAGGATTTTGAGCAAAGTTTTTACCATTAAATTATGCAAAAGGTGTCAGACGCAAAACATTGCAGAAACTGTATGTATCAAATACGATACATTTGGCATTATAGGGTTAAGTTTAAATTTTTAGCTTACTTTTCAGGAACTTGAGGTTAACAGGGCCGATATTAGAGTTATTTTATGTAATCAGACCTTTCCGATCAAACAACCATCTCAAAACTTGCAGATTACATTCACTAAACCTATAGGCATGTAATATATAATAAAAAAAAATAAAATAAAAAAAACAGGCTGGTTATTGAAAAGTTTCAGGTTCCTTTTTTTAAATGTACTAATCACGTTCACAAATCTAGGGCTAATTGACTTAATTTAAAGATTGCAATCAATGAAATGATTGGTTCTTCAATGAAATTTACAGGTTGGTTTTTCTATACTGTTTTTCTTAAACAGGCCATACGGTAGTTCTGGACCTTAAAGGTTGATTTCCTAAACTAACCTGGAACTTGCCAGTTATCTTTGCAAATCTTAACAGTGGATTTTGATTAACGTTGATGACTAGTCTCTGGAAATAAACCTTCAAATTCTTTGAAAGTTCACTCTTTTTCTTTTTTGTTTATTACTGTAATATTTGGTATAGAACATAGACCGAATATTATTCATGACCTATTTGCAACTTCTGAGCCACATGGTAATGTCACCTTTAGGCAAATGCAAAGGAAAACCACTTTACTTTAAAAAAAAAAAAAGTAGTTTCCTGCTGAACACTTAATTGTTCTTTTTTTTAAACCTTCTTATTTAATTTACCATCTTTGCTTATTTGAGTATTCACTCCTAGTGAACACCCCTTATGAATCACAACGTCTGATTCAATCTTAACCTGAATTGGAAGACTTCAAAAGCTGTCATATGTTTTGTGGCATTTTAATCTTATAATCGGTGTTAAATATATGTTTGGAAAACCCACAGAGCTTTGATCCATCATAGATTAATTATTTCTTTTATTTTAAAAATACTTTTTTAGTCCCACAGGGAAAATAAATAATTTGTATACATTGAAATTACATTCTGGTCGTAGCAGCTAGAGTCAAGCTTTTATCTCAAACAACACTGATCCGGGCTTTCTTGACATTGTAACTTTGTTTAGGCACCGCAGGCTACATATTCCCCCATTGTTAAGGAATGTGTCTCATAGAGGGTGATAGCCAAGTTGTTTCTACTTGTCTGAGCAGGACAGAGAGGAACCCTGCAGGGCTCAATCTGCCTGTCTATGTCTTTCTGCAGGACGCTGATTCGTTGAGTTGAGTGATGGACCTGAGCAGTCTTTAAAAAGGCAACAGATGGCTTTTACTTATTCTTTTTCTCCAAATGTGTACAATTTATTATTAGACTTAGACAAACTTTATTGTCATTTTGTACACACAGGGTGTATACAAAATGAAATTTATTTCAGTACAGCCCTCATTTCTTGAATGAATGAATCAATTAATTGTATTATTCCTGATCTGCTCCAATTCTTGTAGAATTACTTGCAGATGACATTTTAATTTAGCATATTAGTTACAATAAATGGATTTCTGTTCAAAAGCAATATGAATAAAGGGCCAATCTTTTTATTAGCTTATATGACCAACTGAAGGTTTCTAGAAGAATCTCAGTTAACATTGAAAGCTTATATTGGCTGCCATGATCTCTAATATCTGAGACATGATTGCATCATCATCCGATAGAACCAAGGAGCCCAAAGTCACATTTGTACTTCAAGGCATTTGGATGGACTATCACGCGGTAGGAAGGTGGTTCTATGTGAAATATTGACAATTAGGACAATATTTCACATAGAACCACCGTGTTTGGAAGAAATAAATAAACAAGCAAAAAGTGAACTGAGTCTGTTGTCAGGGACGAGTCCCTACAGCCGGTTTGGGTCACCTGTAGATGAGTGCCCTCATTAGGGCCTATCATCACTTCATTGATGACTTCCTCAATGACAAGAAGATATTTAACTCTTAGGGAAAAGGTAGATAACTTTGAAAGGGGTGAGGATCCTATTTTTCTTCTAGAAGGTAATAAAATTATTTGGTTTCCACTCAGTCACTCTGTTAGTGTCAACAAATACATTTTCTATAAACACATTAAACACAAATAGTTTCCTCTTTCCTTATACTTAAATAACTTCATACGTTTCTGCCACGAAAAAAAGAAAGTTGGGTTTCCAACAGCATTACAGGGTTTTTCTGTGGATTGGTGAGAAACGGATGAACGGGTGTGAGCTTTTCTTCATCATTACATCAATTTATTGTGTGACTTTCCTTAGAAAAGTTTAACAGTTTATGGCCTAATGTCTAAACCGGCCAAATTAGGCTCTCAGGCAGAGTCATTCAGTCAGAACCTGCCCCTGCAGGCCTGATAAGTCTCTGTCTGTGGGAAACAAGAACCCTTTCCCTCCAAGTACGATAGCTGTGACCCTGCGACCTCCATTCTGTTAGACAATCCCCCACTCCTCATTCTCGGGCTGTCTCACACACTCTGACACGCATTCATTGCTTAGTGATCTGAGAGATGGAAGACGAGATGTCGTTTAAATTAGGGTCTTTCAACATGATGGGCAGAGCGCAGAGGGGTGGTGAAAAAAGCTTGATGTGTTTGAGGCGAAGTAGCTGCAGCTTATCATGGTGTTTCATGTACTGTTTTAATTTCATGACCAATCTTGGATGCTCTCATTTGTCTCAGTGGTCCTTTAGAATTCCACCAATTAATATTTCACATATGTATGTGCATAATATGCACAACTATGTTACTGTGTAAATCACTTCACTCTTATTTACCAGGCTTGGGGCATGAATACGGTACAAACCCAAAGTTAAACGTTTCTTATCTTCAACATCATCATATGTTTTGCCATAATTAGAGTCATTACTTCATCGCTATTTATCTTTCTCACAGCGACTGGAAAGAGAAATGTAGTTCAGTCCACCTGCAGGTGAGCGGAATCTTGCCGCACTATGGTCTGTACTAGGGGTGTGCAAAATAATCGTCATGATGATGCATCGTGATTCTAATTTTCGTGATCTACTGCATCAATTCTTGACTTCAAGTATCAATTATTAATTTAAAAAAATGAATAAATAAAATTGCATGAATGGTTGGCGAACATCAGCCAAAAATAAGTGTAATACAACTTCCAGTCCAGTAGATGTCGCTGCGGATGTGTTGACGCACGCTGCCTTGTGTCACAAGCATTTCCAGCTGCGGGATACTGCGCCGAGTCATTCAAAAACAAAACATGGAGGAGAAAATATTGCAATGCATCGCAATAATTCAAGTATCGTAATGCATTGTGATAGAATCGCATCTTGGCCTGTGAATCGTGATTCGAATCGAATCGTGACTTCTTTGGCAATACCCACACCTAGTCTGTACCACGCTGGTTCCCATGGGAAATAGCGTCTTCCTTCAAAACAATACAGCTTTCGTCCACTGGGGGAGCCAAAGTCAAACAAAACGAAACGTTCTTTCGTGCAGTTTTAAATATCAAAACTTATTGGCCAAAAGGATGAAATTTTATATTTCCATTTTCACCACCTAGAAAACGGCAATCCTGGTAGTGGGAATTCCCAGAGTGAATGGCCAGCTTAGGGAGCCTTCACACGGGATTCCTAGATCCATCTGATGCTTTTGCTGCTCCTGTGTTCAATGACAGAGACTTTTCGATGCATCCACCAGTATGCTGTATGGAGGACCAAGAGAGTCACTGAAAAAAAAAACTACAAAATGTTTGTTTTGCTTTACCTACTTCATTTAAATTTTCCGAGATCCTTCTGGTCCCAGAGTGTACTGAAAGCCAGTTTAACCAATCACAGTTGCTCCTAAAAAGGAACCAGCTCCCTCATTTGTCATTTTGTTATCAAATTGTGGCAGTCTAACCAATGAGAGGGTTTCTCTGCTTTCCAGTGTGCTCTGGGGCCTCATGAGCTTCTGAGCATCTGAGGCACGAAAATGGGCTTTACAAGCAGGAGTTGCTGGAGTTAGATTCTTGTACTTTTGCTGCTCGACATGCCACATCAAACAATCAGAGAAGCTAAATGGTAGCTGGCAGGGATACATATATATATATATATATATATATATATATATATATATATATATATATATATATATATATATATATATATATATACTGACTGCGCAGACAATGTTTTACACATATTAAAATGACTTCTTATCCACTCATTACAGCAAATATTAGAAAATTCGCTCTCTGCCATTGAACACAAGCATCAGATGCATCTTTACACACTCGCTTAACGAGCATCAAATCACGTTCGGTGTGAACGTCGCATAAGACACAATCTCATGAATTAACCCTTTAAAGCCCGATCCAAGAATAAAACAAAACAGAAAATTACTTTTTTTGGTTTGAATTCCTTATTTGCCCTTTTAACAAAATATGTAAAAAGAAAAAACAGAAATACATTTTTGATATTGATAATTTATTACTATGCGATAAGTCAAGATTATTTTTGTGTAGTCTTCTACTGGCTGTTATCAGGTATATCTGATTGTGTACAATAGGATTTTGAGCAAAGTTTTTACCATTAAATTATGCAAAAGGTATCAGATGCAAAACATTTCAGAAACCGTATGTATCAAATACGATACATTTGGCATTATAGGGTTAAGTTAGTTTGGTTAACCGTTTCATTTCCACCTTAAAGTTTGTTTTCAGAATTTTCCTTTTCATGACTTTTAAAGTTTCATACACAGAATTCTGAATTCAGAGTCTTACTCAGGGGTTGCTTTGAAAAATTTTAGAGATACCTACAATAAAATAAATAAAATAAAAAAGGAAAACAAAACTAGTTTAAATTAACTTTATATGTAGAAATATTTCTCAATAGAGTGTTAAACAAAAATTTAAGATTTCAAACTTCATGTATGGTAAACTGCTTCTTGCCCATTACAAAACAGCCCATTACAAAACAATTGGATTTAATTAAACACACCACTGCTGGGACTCCAGCTAATAGACGTCAAGTCCCAAAGAAGCTATTGGGTATTGCTTTTTTAAATTTCTGATGGATTTCGCGATTTATTTCATATAAATGCTGGGTTTTGGTGTGCAACATACAAATAAAATATCTTTTTTGTTTTGTTTGTTATTCAAAATTGTTTTGCTGTTACTGGATCAAAATATTGATGTTACAAAAATCTGAATCAGAGACAGTAAAGAGGGAACCTCCCTGTGTGAAGCGTAGAGGTAACAGAAAAGCCATTGATGTACTCAGGTTTGGACTCATTTTTAGGAAAAGTGTGGCCAGTAGCTGTGTCTAACACTGAGATGGAGACAGGACCAAATGTTTCATTTACTGTATGTGACCTATACTATACTATTTTAGTTACATTTCTTAGATCTTACAGAAATGGAGGGTTATTGTCAGCAAATGAAGAAAGAGCATAAAAAGGATACAAATTCTTATAGTTTAGGTTTCTACAGGAGAGAATAGCTCCCCAATATGGGGCCAAGGGTCTTGCTCAGGGACCCCAGTGGCAGTCTTTGGGGAAGGAAACATGTACTTGCATCCTTCTTCATATTGTGAGCACTAAACCAATAGGCCATCAGTTTGCAAACTAGACCTAAGGAGACATCATCAAAAAAATAGGTTTGTAACGGCAGTACATGGATCCCCATTGTCACACTTGTATGACTGAGTCTTTTCTAATGAAAGTTTAACATCCATCTTTTTCTTGTTCCAACTGCTCTGGCCCAGAAAGCTCTAGTTCTAGGTAGTCCCCTTCATTTATTCAGTCTCTTCTTCAGCCATAAATACACAGTGCAAACTTTGAACCCCTCATGCTGTAATTAACAGTCCGACAGCACTCTTTGAGACAGGAAGTCTTCCAGCCTTTTCTTCTTCATGTCTCATAGAAACTATAAGCAGAAGTAGAGATGAAAGAAAAGTTGAAAACAGTCACACATTTCTGACAAACTCTTTAAGTGTCTTCCATGTTTGATGTCTGGAGATTGTACGTGCTAAAAGATCCAGTCTGATGCTGTACAAACATCTTAGAATGTAATTCTTGTTTTGCTTAGTTTGTTTTTCTTTTTTCCTCTTTTTTTCATGAACTGCAATTATTACAGCCAAGCTACCTGTCTTCTAAATATCTTGGTTACATTGACAAAAGGTGTGTTTTGCCACCCATTTGTGGTTTTCTCTCATTTCCTTCCTTTCAAAGAATATGAAAATCTAAGCCCTTTTCCCGTCTCCGCCGCATTTACAGGCGGGTTTACTGCCGTCCTTGGAATAATGCGTTCCACGTGATTTATTCTGTCTTGGCAGCATCCCATTGTTTGATTTTGTGCAAAAAGAAGTGAGAGAACAATATAAATCATTCTGACAGCACTCGGCATGTTAGATAAAGGGAGTAACATGTTAATGTTTACAAAGAAAACCTGTCGGTAATAATCAATCACTCCGACTAAGTCACCTCTGTCTGTCTGTTCTTTGTGAACCCCTCCCATCTTTGATTCTGTTAGTTTTTATTTGCATATTGTCTCCAGTTCTTTATACTAACTGACACCAACAGGCTTTGAATGTAATATACCCAGTAGGTAAACCTCAAGCAAAACTTTGAGGGAGTTCCCATGCCAAGAAGACAATCTGGGGTGTTCTGTCAGTGGAAAAAGCTAAAATATAAACTATATCTAGCTGCTTGTATCTGTTTGTGATCCACATCTTTTGATTATTGGGTGGTGATGGTGGATGGGGGTTGGGGGGTTAAAGCTTTAGCTTTTCAGGGGCAATACCACTTAAAAATGGGAGATATGTTTTGTTGACAAACTAGAAAGAGTGCTGCATTCTGGGTTGTTATAAAATTGGTTTATATGGTTTATATGTGATGCATACCTCCTTACCATGTACAACTTGGTTAAAATTGTTGAAGCTTATGGTTTAAAGATGCAAGCAGAACCACACATTAAAGCTTGGCAACAAAGTCCAGTGGATTGTTTTTTTCTTAAGATCTTATCTAGGAATACCACACACAGGAACAGTGACAAAGCAAAGTTCTTCCAGACAACAACAAGTCTGTTTTTGGTCCAGAATCCAGGCATAGGTCTTGGTTTGGTTATACAAAGACCAGGTAGGCAGAGTCTCCATGATCATCTGCCAAAGTAACAGACTGGTCTTCTCTGGAATCCTAAAACCCCTTCTCAGTGATATCTCCAGATTTCTATGGGCGAGAGGCGGGGTACACCGTTGACAGGTCGCCAGTCCATTGCAGGTGATCCATACCATGCAATCTGAAAATAATGCCATTCGTAAAACTCAATCTTAATGAGACAATTTTGAAAAAACTAAAAATTGAAAATATACAATTTTAAAAAGTAAAACTCAAATAAAAGAAAACAGAAAAGCAACCCTTAAAACCATTTTTTTATTTTGAAATGTTAATTTTTGATTTCTTTTTTTATGTCCATTAAAAAAACATTTTCTTTGTTTTCAATAATAATGAAACAAAATTCTATCGACGGTAATCAAACTGTCCCCTTTTGACAGCTTCAGAATGAGTGATTAGCTGCTTTAGAGTGTTGCATCCTTCTCTCCCAGAGGGCTGACCGTTTGGTTTTAGAAAAGAGATCATTTTCCAAAAAGGCTCACGTGCAAATATCTTCTATTTCAGATTTTAAGTCTTAAAGTATCCCTTTAAGGACTTTCACTGTTCCACTTTTACTTGGTTTAAATTGCTAAATATATAGTCTGACCCATTTAAAACAATTCCCCATTTCCCCTCTTACTTTATTTAAGCAACAAAAGTAAAATCCTTGCAGACTCATACAAGGCTTGACTCGGCCCATATCCTACTCCAGGCAATGAAAGTAACTTAGAGTTGTCACACTGACGTAAAAACATCTCTGCATAAGCATCTAAAAGTTTCAACAGCTTTTAAGAGACAACCTTTGACTCCTTTTCTTTCAACGGCTGAACCCAAGGTGTGGCGTAAACCTTCATTTCTTTTAAAGCCCACTACTCCAAGGAAAGACAGACTTGTTTTTGCTTTTATCACCAAGCTTCCTTTAGGAGCTGTGGAGGGTCTCTGTCAACCAAACCCAGAGGCTGTATAACATGCCAGTCTGGGCAAGAAGCTGAAGCATGGATTACCAGGTTACCAAAACAGACTTTAGAACAAAGCAAAGAAATCCATGTGACAGGATGGAGGAACTGCTCTTTTTGTATGCAGTGCTTTTAATCAGTTATCTTCATTATGCTTGACCAGAAATCATGGTAACCTTTAAATATCTTAATAGTTCTCCAAAGGTCCTTATTGTGTGTTTTATGTTTCATTTTTTTTTATTATTTGAAGAGATTACATGTTTAAAAAACTTATCTTTCAAGAATATGGTTTAAATTCATGTATTAAATTACTTTGAAATATCCTATAAGGCAAGTTCTAAGGGATCAGGATTATGAGAACCAGACTGAGAGCCATAGAAATTGTCCTCACAGTCTACATTGTAATAACTTTTGTTGAAAATCTGAATCAGCATAAGCGTATATCTATAGTTTTCTAATTAACATAATTTAACAAAGACAGTCGGTCAGGGGGAACATATTGCCCATCTCTGTAGCACACTGAAAGCATCAGTATTGTAAACTGAAAAGGCGGGCTGCTGTAATTCTGAGATATCACTCAGCAGGAGAGATTGCTTTTCAACGCTGCCACAAAAGGAGGAGGAGTTAGCAACATAAATAATGCCAGGGCGGCCAATAGGGAGCACACCTCCTCCTCCTGCTCCAACTCTCCCCTCTTCATTCTTCTGAATGGGCGCCGTCCTCCTCACTTCTGCTGTCTGTGGGTCTGCGGGAGTGTTTGTGGTGACAGAGTAGAGAGAAGGAGTGTGTGCAGATTGTATGGACATGTCATAATACGCTCTTGGAAGACTGATCAATCTGGTGGACGTGGTTTGGACACTGTGACCAAAATGAGGATCTGGTTTAAAGTTTTGTGTCTTCTCACCCTGTGGGTGGTCTACTCTGATGCTTGGTTCTGGGACTGGAGTAAGACTGGTACGACATTGGCCCCAAGGTCGGAAATGGAGGGTTCTGGCAGTGTTACAGGTAGTGGAGAGCCGCTATCTGAGAGTAGCACCACAGTTGGAGTAGAGATCATTGATGAAGGACGTGTGCTTGAAAAGGTTGGGCAGAGCTGGGATGTGCCTACTGAAGGTCCTCAACTGACAACTGTAATTCCTTCAAAACATCCGCAGAATGGACATGGAGCAGAAAAGGTCACTGCAGGAATGCCGTCTCACAGAAATAAACCTGGTAATAACACAACTTCATTGAAGGGTGTGGGTTCTGGTGAATTTGCACATTTAAATTTAAGTCGTAGAACCAATGCTGAATCTGATCAGGACTCTAAAATAGATCTTTTATCCAACTTCAAATCTGCTTTACCTAGAGGAAATGAAAATGATTTGGGATCTAAACTTAAAACGGAGCAGGTAATACTAAATAATAAGGGATTCGCTCCTAATGAAAGCAGTTTGAAATCTCAAAAACTGCCATTTCACAGTGAAGGTTTAACGGTATATGAGGGCAGTCATCAAATAAATCCAAACTCAAAGCTTTTAAACCAGAGTCATATTTCTCATATTGAACAACCTCGAAACAAACATAGCAGAAGTGATTTAAGTGGGAAGAGTTTTTCCAGTGAAAACCAAGATTTCCTAACTCACAAATCGCATGGAACTGTTTTACAGACAGTGGCTAAAGAATTAAAAACCACTCAGATACCAACTGGTGCTACTAAAGTCCCTTTACCTCAGGTTCAACATACAAGTCAACATTCACTCCCTAATCAGACTTTTTCTTCATCAGAAACAACTCAAACCCCACAACCATTGGTATTCAGCAACAAATCAGACAGTGATGTAGCCAGCACGGCTCTTCAGCAGGGAATGTCCAATCAAAGATTGGTTATAACTCAAACTCCACTAGTTATAGATGCTATTCAACCATCAATAAGGGCACAACAGCTTAACCAGGCAGTTTTATTCAACCAGAGACCTGAAAACCACACAGAAGTAGCTAATTCAGTGCTGGCCCTTGAGTCCTCCCAATGCTTGAAGCTAGATTCTGCTCTGCCTTTCTGCTTCTCCATGCTGGGGGAAAGGTTTGCCCTACCCAACTACTTCAACCACAGCAGTGTGGAGGAAGTGCGGGCACTCTTGGATGAGTGGGCATGGCTCCTGAGCTCACGTTGTCACCGCGATGTGGAGTGGTTTTTCTGCCTTCTCTTGGTACCAAAGTGTGGCCCTGGAGGCGGGCCACCCATGTTGCCTTGCCAAAGTTTCTGTGAAGTGTTACGGGACACTTGCTGGACGCTCCTGGATGAGGGTCACCTCCCTGTGGAGTGCCACAATCTTCCAGATGAGGAGGATGAATGCTTATCAGTTTGTAACCAGAAAGGTAACTGTTGGCTCAAAATGAAACTTATATTTCGGTTCATTTTGAACCAGTTTATAAATCCCCTTCTAACCAGTAACTTATCCTCACCCAGCTACACTGAGACTCATCAGCTGACCACAATATATTAACCAACGTTTGGGCCCCTAATTACCTTCACCTATTTAATATATTGACTAATTGACCTTCAGGTTGTTCTTGTTGTATTCTAACAAGCTTGGACCCTAACATTACATTTTTTTCTGCATATATGTTTCTCTTTTTAATTTTAATTTTATAGTTATGTACCATTAATGCATGTATGACATTTGGTATTAGTTTCTATATAATGAAACATTATATTTCCATCATATATTTCTATATAAAGAAACACCCATCATTGAAGGGTGTTTTTGGCTTATAGCTGCATTATGGTTTTTGAATAAGACAACAGTATCAGTGAAGAGTCATTTAATACAGGCAACAGCAAAGACTATCCCTTTTTTCCACAGTTGAAGATGCTAGAAAAACTTTCGATGGCTGTTGCTCTATTTAAAATGCAGAAGTAAAAAGAACACCTCAAATGGAAAATGAGGTTTCTACAACATTTATTTAAAGAGTGACTGACTGTTTTTTTCTGTTTGGGAGCTATAATTGCACCCTTGTCTGTCACTGAAAGAGATAATAGCTATGTTTTCATGGACATACTAAGTAATCGGAATAAACACCCCATGTCAACATGATATATTTCCGCTTTGAGTGGCTAGACGCTATGTCAGAATATGGCA
Source organism: Cyprinodon variegatus (assembly GCF_000732505.1). Taxonomy (NCBI): domain Eukaryota; kingdom Metazoa; phylum Chordata; class Actinopteri; order Cyprinodontiformes; family Cyprinodontidae; genus Cyprinodon; species Cyprinodon variegatus. The sequence goes on from NW_015150844.1 coordinate 458,412, forward strand.
ACTGAAATGTTTACATGACACAGTTTTAGTGCAATCTGCTATTTTATTCTGATTGCTTGTGTCTGAATAAACTGTACACTGAAATATTTCTTTTGGATTCGAATGTGAATAGATTTCAATCTGAGCATTACAATTTGAACATTAAGCATAGCTGCTGATACAGGATCAGAACCTTTAACATTACCGGTTATGCCAATTTGATATTTAGCTTGTTAGGTTGAGTTTGATTTGAGTAGATGGTATGAATAATAGAGCCCAGTACCGAAGGTCCCAAAGAGAGTTTGGAGCAATCATATTCTAATCCATGCTATGCAACCACTATCTTTAGAGTTTATATATTGAAGTCAAGTAAGAGTGTATGTGCTTTAATCATTTTTACCTGACTACATACAGAGTGAATTCCAGAAATATTTTTTTTGTTAAATAGGCATTAACTGAGATATGTACATTGCAAGTCTCCATTTTTGTTGTACAACGTTTTGAATCAGTGTTTAGCTGTAAGCAACGCTGTTAATATTGATCAGTTGACATGTTTTCTAAAGATATCATCCCTTATATTTTGAATTATTAAAGTTTAGCCAATGATCTGGAAGGATCTCTGCCTCTTACTGTTCGACATTTTTCCCCCACCTTTCCAGTTTTGCTTCTCCTTTGATAAAAATTAGAAAATAGTTTTTTTTTTTTTGACTGAATAAAGATTTAGCTCATCTAACATGGCTAGATCAGATAGAAATTTTATTTAATTTGATTTATACTTCGAAATTAGGTCGTCTAAATCAAAAAATGTCTGCGTCATACCTGCGACTGCGACACCTTGCTGCGGGAGTATAAGCAGCCCTTTATTGTGACTAGTTCTTGTAGTCGTTTTGGTTTTGTACTTTTCAGTTGCAGTTTTGTTGATGATTTTGCTTTAATCACCTCAGCCAAGGATGAAACATTTTAAGCAGTATTGTTTAGTAAGACCAGGGAAAAATCTATTGATAGAATTTTTTATATATATCCCAATTTAGAGCACATTAAACTATTGTGGCTATCCAGATTGCAACCCAATTCTTTCAAGGATTTCTTACAAGGGGGAGTAATACATAAGACATTTACTATAAAATTAACCAACATTTTTCTTCTCATAATTAGTCCTCTGCATCAAAATGTATTTCCCAAGTTTTTCCCCCTTCAAACGTAGAGGTATGGATCAGGGTCCAAACCTCTTTCAGTGCAGTGTGTAGCTGTGTTTATGTCCTGGGTCCTGAGCCAATCATATGACAGTTTCCGTGGTTGCAAAAACAGGGTGCAACATTTAGTGTTTTATATTGACAGAAAGAGGAGCAGCCTGCAAACAAGCCAGAAAGAGAAGTGAACCAGTAACAGTTTCAACAAAACCTAAGAACCCTCAGAATACTTTAAAAATATTTTAATAAAACTTTCTGTAGCTGAATCGTCTTTCCTCATCATCTTGACTTGAACTGCGATACACACTTGTCTCTTTGAAATTGGCAACCTGCACAACACTCTCCAAAGGGGATTTCGATTCGAAATGCTACTTATTGCTCCTTTATAATTGTAAGATTACATGAGCTGCTTGGCTGATGTCTATGTCCTCCAGTGGTTTTGATAAATTATCTTCTCTGAATTGCAATGTTAATAATTACTATTGCAGAATTTGTTGTTTTAAACCTTAGTTCTTAATTTTACTTCAGATCACCAAACTAAACATTTTTTTTTTTTTTACATTCAAAGGATAAAATATTAGGGAGCAACTTTGTTCAGGTCAACTGCTGTAATTTTTAATGAGTTGAAGATGGTTGGCAAGACTCGAATAAAAACATTAAAAAATTCCAGATATAAATGTTATTTATATCACTTAATATTAAGAGGACAAGTATACAGATATTCCCTTGTGACTAAACAAAGTGTGGAAAAATTGACTCAATTATTTAATCTATTAGTGATTCATGTGAGAAGGTTCAAGTTTTTATAGTTTTGTATGAAACAGTTTAATGTGGGAAAGTTGGTTGCTGCTCTGCCTTTAGTTTGCCTGTCTGCCCTCATTCATGCCCAGAGAGTCAGTTCATATCACCGGGAGCTGAAGTCTGTCTCTTAACAGCACCTTTATCTTTTCCACACTGTGCTTCACTGATAGACATGAGTGGACATCATGTTTCTTGCTCCATTGCCAAGAGAAATTTCAGATCCAACACATCTTTGAATAGTGCTTTAGAGTTAGAGAAGAATTTGGTAGGCGTAAAATTGACATTTTGGCTGTTGATACACTAGCAGCCATCAGTCAGGACAAAGTGCTGTGTACTTTAGAGGATAAAGTTGTAGGGAATCCAGTTTACACTACTTTTGGAATATTCTGGTAAAACCGCTTTTGCAGCTGATTAGATTGTTGTGACAGAAATTGATAACGAATTATGTGGGGTTCTTTAAGCAGCGTTGAATGGTCATATAAAAAAAATTGATGCAGAAAGCTCTCATGGTAGAAAAAACTAGCCTCGTGAGACCATCCTGATCTCGCGAGCTTTCAAGGTTTTACTCGCAGATCAGTCTGGCTACTCTCCGTTAAAGAAAATTTGAAGCCTTTCACCAAACGAACGTTCAATCAGCGTTGGCTTTGAGGCGGGTTGAGGTGTGACGCAACGAGAAGAGCGACAGTTCAGTCTAAAGAACATGGCGGCTTCAGCTGATGAAACTAGCGTTAGCGTGGCTATCGAGCAAGTTTTATCGGAATTACAGAGTATTTCTTCACTGAAAGAAGAGCAAAACACTGTTTTTTTCTCAGAGGAAAAGATGTTTTTGCTCTTCTCCCGACTGGTTTCGGCAAGAGTTTGATCTATCAATTGGCTCCTCTTTGTCGTCGCTCTGTTAGCACGTCATATGCTTTGTTGATCTGATTGGTTTATTTGGCCCGTCTATCACCAACATAGGCCAATCAGCTAACCAGTATTTTCGCCCCTTCCCAAAATTACTTCAACGGAAGGTTTCCAGCACAATCCATCTGGCAGAGTCAGGTTAAGAAAAAAACACATTCTCTTTCAATTTCAAGGGTTTATTAAGCAGATTAGGCTTATTGAGTCTTAAATAGATTTTAAAATAATCTAAACCTTGAAGGTAAATAAAAGAACAGATTATATAGCCTGTCAATAAATTAGATTAAGCTTGTAGGACATTCTTAAGCTGGAATAACTCCCTGAGGAGGTTACCTACCTGATGTCATTTGTCTCTCATATCACTGTAGACAAATGTTGTTTCTCTCATCCTTTCAACACTACATTAATGTTTGCATCAAATGTTTATCAAAAATATAATTCTGCATAGTTTTCTTAAGGCGGACTGAGCTCCAGACCATTGATCTAAACATTTCTGCATTATACCTGATGGACCAGTGAAAATTCAGTAAAAAGAGAAAACACAGTTGACGTGACACTTCCCAAATTGCCATGTGCGGGTTTGTAAAGGATCATGATGAATAGCTGGTGTGTTTGTGGCAGCGAAACAGCGATAAATGCAGGGTTAGAGACATAGAAGATATTTACCAGTTAAGCCCATCTGTACATCTCTGATTTGCTCTATAAGAGAAGTTACAGTAGTACTCATGGATCTGGCCAATAAGCTCATCCCTAAAAATACACCAATAGTTTGCTTACGTTGATTTAAGGCCAAGAATAGGCAGTTATAACAAAGCATTTAACCAAACTGCACCACTTGCAACATCTGGGCCATCTGATGTCAGATACCGAAGAACTTGTTCTTGCTAGGCTACTTTGAATGCCCCCATTTTGAATGAGGCTTACCTTTAACTCACCCAAGGAGCTCTGTCAGATGTTTTATTACATTATGTGATTCTTTGAAGCATCTTACTTCTGTTCATTCAAAAAAATATGATATTAAGTTGTTTTATTTGGCTTTGATGTGGACAAAATCAAAAGATTATGTGTAAAAATAAACTCTGCTAATATTTATCTCAAACCCAAAAGAAAACATCATTCTTATGATGATTAATCTCATGACTTCTTCATGATGTTTACCCACTGAGAAGCCTGCTGACCTTCCTTCTTCATCCTGATTATAACTTGCCTCAGACATGTTTCAATACCTGCTACTCTCCTGGCTGGATCACCTCAAACATTAAGTTCTGGTGCAGTGGCTTCACCTAACATCCATTTAATTAAGCATATTTTTTATTTTTTAGATGGGAAATGTTAAATGAGTGTAGACTTATCCCTGTAAATTCCATCAGATTTGATCTATTCACTGTTGGGGGTCATGATTGTTAGGGCTTAACAGCTCCTTTAATTACCTTTTTCCATGGTTACCGACTAGCCTCTCAAAAGATGAGCAGTCATTCATATCAGGGTCTAAAGGTCAACTGCAATTTATCCCAGGGAATTTGAGACTATATCCTGTGGAGAAGACCATCAGCCTCAGCCATAATTGATATATTCAGGCCTGCCCGTAGCCATGTTGGTTCTGCTGTCTTTGTTTTGTCTCTTTTTTTTTACTGAGCTGACTAATTAGTTGCATAATGATTTTCAGAGGTGGTTTGATGCTTGATGCTAGTTCATTTATTGGCAGGGACTTATTCTGACTCTGGTGTAGCTTCCAGTTATAGCTGCGTGGTCATCCAGTAATTTTTCTGCTACACATCGATTCCCCCTCAGTTCCAAAGGTAGAAAATAAGGCCGAGTTGTTGAAGTTCTAGGATACTTTGAATTGGCTTTTAGCCCTTTGTTCACAGGGTTCATTCAAGGACTGCTGGGGAAATCTAAATTGTTGCCATGTGCAGGAGTTATTGTATTCTTGTTTTTACTGGACTTTTGTAAACTTTAGATTAGTCTTGTAAGCTGCAAAGTGATATTTTATTGAAGCCTAAGGCAGAGAAACAAGCGTAATTTGTTTGATTTAAATCAAATTACTAGACCCCTGTTGAAGGGGAGTTTTAAAGAGGCTGTTTCTTATGATACTGCCACTTGTGGCATAAACTGCAAAATGCTTCTGCTAGTTCTTATAGCTCGCTCTGAAAGGTCTAAAAGATTTTTCCATCTAAAATATTACACTTCAATTGTTTGTTTGGTCGGACCCATTTAACATGCTTGATGACTCATCCACCGAAGTTAATGAAGGAAGCTACAGCCTTGCTGAACTAAGGTGTCAATCTGCTCATTAGACGATCATAAAAGGTCAAATAAAAAGACAATTTTAAAGATATCTTTCAATAGAAACTTTAATGATATCTCTTTAAATAAACTGAGATGATATGTTTTGTCTTTGTTTTTTAGAATGCGGAAATTTAAAGAAAATCTAATTGTGTTTTTGTACCAATAATGAACTAAGGATTTTTTTTTTACTCCAAACAATTTGAACTTTTAGTTATAAAGTTTGTGTTTGTACATACTGTAAAACAAATGATTAAATAATTCTTACAAAACAGATACAGTATCAAAGATGACAAACTGTTCTTTGAAAAAATATTTTTTTAGTAGGTCTAGCATATTTATTCAGAAAATATGCTATACAGCCATGTAGGTTCAGTACAGATGTGCACCAAACAAATAGAGTCTTGTTTTATACCTGAACAGATGCAGAACGTTTAAGTGCAGAACAAAGTGCAAGATGCAAAGTTCCACTTTGAAATAGAACATAGAAGAGTTCACACTATTTCCTAACTCTTCTATTTGGGCCCATTAGAGTCATTCAGCTACAGCAGTCAGCCTGAAAATCCATTAACAGCAGTAAATTATCCAACGTTGCATTACGCATTAACCAAATTACTCACCTGAAACAACATCACACTAAATGAAAACATGAGTGTTTGGGAGGGAAAATCTGCTTAAAGTTAAAATTCAACAGCCTGGAGCATTTAATCCGTCCAAAAAGCTGCAAAGCCTATTCACCTCTTCCAGGGAGGCAGGGTTGGTGGCTCCGTTCTGTCTCACAACTACCTGTTTAGCAATTCTGCCGTAGACTACCTCTGCATCCTGCTAGAGGAGATTAAACGCTTTACTTTATCAACATGAGCAGCATTATGTTTTCAGTCTGCAGGTGCCACAACTAGAAGAGAAAAATGTTTCTTTCATAACAATGTTTTGAATGCTGAAAGAAGAGATCTGAGAGCTGTGAGGCAGTTTATAACCTGTTCCCGCTCCCATCTAAAGACGAGGATCTTTAGTTCTGGCAAGGCACTATCGCAAGGCTTGATGCAACAAAGCACTGTGCCAAATACCACTGTATGTGCATTAAAATGGGTCATTTTCTTGTAATTACAGTTGTACTACTTGTCAGGTAGTGTTCTGCCTTGTTTCTAGAAGATTGGGCAAATTTACTTCTAGGTAAAAGGCAGATGTTTGTGTGAAATGGCATCAAATGCTTATTGTACAGCCATCCGTGAGACGTTTTATCAATCAACACCCTTAAATATATATGTATAGCATAAACTTTGATGATTATTTTTTTCTAGTTACTGTGATTAGAGGAATCCCTTTCTGTGTGGCGGAAACTCAAAGTTTTTAACTGGAAACTCAAACTTTTTAATCATTTGTTGATTTATGATATTTATTTTTTCCCCAAGTCATTTTCTTCTTTTACTGATACTGACAGCAGTTTTTTTTTTTTCATATATTGTGGATTAAGATCTGTACTCTATATAAGCTACTGGAACTAGAATTTCCCTCAAGGAGTAATCCTAAGGGATAAATAACGTTGAGTCTAAGTCTAAGAAGTTAAACGCTATCTGTTGTAGAAAATAAAAACGTCAACAATTTATGAGGTACATCTTATTAGTCTTGTGCTTGAGCTCAGAACTTTGCCATAAAACTTTATTAGGTGGTTTCAACAAGGTGGTGGAGACGTTCCACTTTGGTCTTTACCAAAGGGATGACGTTTCCTGCAGATCTGTTTTATTTATATACACAGACAGAAACTATTGTTCCATGACATCTTAAAGCTTCTACTGGATTGAGATTTTGTGATTTGTGACCAGGTGTGCTCAAGTCCAGTCCTCAAGAGCTACTATCCTGCAAACCTTTTGATGGACCCCATTTTTAACACATCTGAATCAAAAGAGTGGCTCATTACCATGCCTCTTCTGGGCTAAAGGATGGGATTGAGCCTTTTGATTCAGGTGTGTTAGAGAAGAGATGCATCTAAAAGTTACTGGGTGGTAGCTCTTGAGGACTGGACTTGAGCACCCCTGTTCTAAACAGAGAATGATCAGCAATAATACACAAACTAAACAAGACTCAGTTGTTGCTTAGGGATCTGATGTTCGCCAAAAGAAATGCCTGCTGATGTATAGTTTCCAATTTACTGTCTTCTTGGTGAAACCTAGACTCTCAGTCGTCAGACTTAGCAGCTTCTTTGAAATAAATCTCATCTGCTCGTTCTAATGTCAAGTGGTTTTAGATTATATCTTATTAATTAAACTAAAATCTGGTTTCCAAACTGAGGTTGCATTTCCTAAAGATGTGCAAATTGTCTCACAATGTATAGAAAGCTTCATCAACGGGGTATCAGAAGCTGCAGCACCCAGTCCTGGAATGCCGGGAAAAGACAAAGAGCTGCTTTCCTGGTTGGTAGGCGGCCAGCTTGACAAGACAAACTGTCACCATAAACCCAGCAGCTCCTTTCATCAGCAGCTCTTTTATTTTTGGTGCTCAGATGACCTTGAAACAGTCATTGTTAAAAAAAAAGGCCATTATGGAGACCTGAATTCAGATTGCACTTAAAATGCTAATGATGAAAGCTTTGTGTTGCTAGTATTTTTGATCTCTGAGAGGTGCCGGTCAGCACTTTTGCAGCATGCTCATTGAAACAGATTCAGCGACAAATTCTTGGAGACGGCGAAACGGGTCGAACTTTCTGACCTCCATCAGATTTCACATTTAAAATTACAATACAAAACTAATTACAGCCTTAGACCGGCATCTGGCAAATCACATAAATTACAGTTTTGTAGTTCATATAAACACTTTGTGTTTTTGCCAACCTGTACGTGAAAGGAGAGCACATCTGTTCTATGCGAGTGATACTTTCCATAATGACAGGTTTAGAAAGTTTCCTACAAGATATGCAAGCACATATGATCTTCTGACAGAAGCATTAAAGTTAATTACAGATTTGAAAGGTAGAAAAAGGAGTCTAAAGCTGAATTCCTGTTACAATCAGACAGTACTCTAAATTTCTTAAGACTTTGCGGCAAAATTAGTAAATATGCAAAATTCTTGATGTCCTTTGCTGTTTCACTCGCTAAATTTCTGAGCCAAAAGGAGCAAAAATTTAAAATTCAGCATTTTAGAGCAAAACTACAATCTGTTTTGCTTTTTTTCCAACCCTTCTTCAGTTTTGAATGAACTCATAGGAAGCTATGTAGGTTTAAACATGTGGACACAAGCCTCCCTCATTGGGACCCTGGAAGTCTTCTATTCTGGGTTTATCTGAGTAAACATCTGCTCTGCTGAGTGCAAATGACTGTTTATTGTTAACTGCCATTCATGCAGCAGCCAAAGCGTACCTGAGAGCTCCTCAATCTGGGCCTCATTCAAACTATTCAAGTGGATTGTTTTACAAGGTGTTTGTCAGGATGCTTTACTGATAATTTGAGGTAAACCACTGTATCAACAAGAGAAGTCACCTGCCAGTTTTTTATTTTTTATTTTTGTTGTTAATTATAAAGGTCTTAAAATGTACAGTTCCTTTTATTCTACCCAAATATAAAAAGACATCAGACGAAAAATCTGTGTAATGTATAAATGGGAAGAATAGTGTAATTCCTTAATATTCTTTTGAAACCAATATGTTAAAAGCCAATATATAACATAATGTTTCTCATATTATTCTGTTGACTTAAAACTATTTTTTAACCAATTGGGTCATAAGATACGATGATTTGAGTCAGTTGAAGGCTGATTTGTACAAAATACGACTGTGCTAACGAAGCCAAACCTGAGATTTTATAACTGAAAGTTTTCAATAGTTATTTTTGACTACAAAAATTATTATCAAAGAAATACAGAATATATATATTTAAATGTGCAGGAATGTAACCACATATTCACTATTGGTGGTGTGTCCAGAGGGCTGGAAGAGTCTATTAGTTCAGATCACTGTACTGTTTGTCACAAGTCGTCAGGATTCTGCATAATCTAAACTCGAACAGCTCAGCTAACTTAAATTTTATACCGCAACACCATTTGTCCGTCTGACTGTTGCTTCCGTTGAAAGTTTCAAAACTCGGAAAAATATATTTTTATTTGATCTGACATATCATAATACAAAAGTTGTTTATTTTGAAATTAAGCTAACTAATTTAGCTACTTTATTTCCTCACGTAACATACCTATATTGAATTAGATGACAGAAATAAGCTGTAAATATGGTTTACTGTAAAAACAACAGTAATGCATCAAAATATATATTTTTTTAATGGTTTACGCAAGGCAGTTGTAGCATAGACTGTACCTTCACATTGTTAGTGTGCCCTGTTAAAAAGAAATGTGAAAAAGCTTTAGAACGTTATGATTTTAATATAGCAGCATTATCTTTCACAGAATTTTTTTTTTATGTACACTAAACTTGTTAATGAGCATATCAGCCCTTCGACTGACATCTGGGCTCCCTCACCCAAGGTTCTCACTGCAAAAACATTCTGAAAATGAGTAAAAAATGTCTTAAAATAAGTGTATTTAATCTTAATTTGAGTAGGAAAATAAGATGATCTACCAATGGAATGAGCTTTTTACCCTTAAAATAAGATAATTAATTATTATACACTTGAAATAAGAGGCTACAGTTGTTTTTTTCTTATTTTAAATGCAAATGTTCTTGTTCTATTGTCAAAGTGTCTCAATAACTTGCTCAATTCAAGCAAAAATGCACTTATTTAAAAACAAAAAGAAATTTACACTGGAAAAATGATCTAGAAATAAGTAAACATTTCTTAAATTAAGTGTATTTACCGTTAGTGTGAGTAGGTAAATGAGGTAGTTTGCCAATTGAGTTAGTATTTTTTCTCTTAAAATAAGATATTTAGATAAAATGCACTTCAAATAAGAAAATGTAATTGTGTTTTCTTATTTTAAGTGTAAATAGTCTTGTTCCATTGGCAAAATGTTTATTTTACCTCCTCATTAAAGAAAAAATGCATTTATTTTAAGAAAAACTGACTTATGTAGAATTTGTTTTTTCCAGTGTACTTAGATCTACATTTCTTGCAGTGACAACTTTTTAGGACAAACACTGGTTACACTGTCAGTAAGCATTTTCAAACCCATTTACTGCGTTATCTGCACATATATGGAAAAAAAAGCAATGTAAACCATCCACACTGCACCCTGAACAAATGGTGCAACCCGACAGAGAGCAACATCCCAAAAGATGTGTCCTTGATCCATCACAACTAAATGAACCTTCAATATTCAGGTTGTCCAGAGTCCCGGAAATCTCTGACTTATTTAGATGTGCTGATGAGGGGACATATCTAAATGTTTCGGGACACTGGCCCACCACAGACTGATTTTCCATCCTTGCCCTTCATGTTAGTTTGCTTAAACTTGACAAAATAAAAGAGAACATATGGATACATTAAATTCACTTGGTGTCAATCTTAACGAGTCCGAAAATTAGTGCAAGATATTATGTTCTTGCAAAACTGTCTCACGTCCACTTTTAATGCATTATTTCAAAAAAGTTTTAAACCTACTTGAACTTAAATGAATAAGGCTAACAGAACACGTGGAGCAGGATGATAAAATAGGTAGAAAAATCACCAGAACTTTCTGTTAAAGAACTGTAGCAATTTTTCTGTGTGATGTTATCCTGCTGAAATAAAAAAATAGGTTTTATTTTAACCCTTTAAAGCCAATTTATTTATTTGATGCGATTGGCTATGATCGTTTTTGAGACCTCTGCATCATCAGTGAGATTTCTTTATCCTGGAAAACCCTGACTTAAACAAAAAGACACATGTAGTGAACAGAAAACATATAAAAGAACATACAGAAATGCCTAATGCATCAAAATTGATGCAAATAAATGATCTTATTTTACATATACAAAATATTTTTTTTTTTATGTCAAAGATTTTTCTGTGGATTGTTTCATGGTCCACATGGTAATGGGTTAAAGTTTCTTACCCTTTTTTAAATTTAGGATTTAATAAATGCAGATTCACTGTATTTAGATGGTAGCAGTACAATCTTCTCACTCAGAAACCAAAAACATGGAACAGAGAACATCTGCGTTATGGGAAGGGTTTTATTGCTGTCCTGTTCCAGCCTGACTGGCCTCTCTGTCAGGTCAAACTCCAATGAAAGCGTCTTTATTCCTCTGACAGATCGCAGCTGATGTTTATGGTTTCATAGCAGAAAGGACAATCTGGGGTTCAGCTGAGCTTTATATTTCTTACAGATCTGAACAAAGTCAGTGCCTGAGCTGTTGATCTCCCGCTATGACAGTCGTTGGAGGCTTTGAACCTAGCGACGTAGGCACTTATTTTTCACCAGGCAGTAAATCAAAACACTTCTTCAAAGCTCCCAGAATATGTCATATACCATCCAAAGGCAGTCATTTCTGTAATCTTCTTTTCAAGCCTTTAAGTCCTTATTTTTGAAGAAAGAGCTGTCTACTTTAGGGATGAAAGCTTTCATAAAAAGTATATGTCAAGCACATTTACAAGCACATTTACATGCAGTTACTTTTCTAAAACCCATTCAGCTAATCAACACTTAATCATAGAGAAAAAAGAAAA
>NW_015150844.1:471159-472963 GCF_000732505.1 Cyprinodon variegatus
CTTGAAAGCTCGCGAGATCAGGATGGTCTCACGAGGCTATTTCTAGGCAGGCTAATGACTCAAAGGAGTTTTACTTTAAGGGTCTTATTCGTCCAATCATACATTTCTTAAACCTATATCCATTAAATAGATGACTACTCTTTCCTCTGAGCTACAGCCACTTTAATCACTGATTTAACAGCTATCCTTTAGTCAGAACTCCACTTTAATGTTTTTAAGTAAAGGTGGAAAAAGTATCGTTGTGGCCTTATGTCCCAAAAATGCCAAACTTTCCAACAAAAGCTGTGGGCGGTAACACGCGGTTTTTGGCTTTGTACGCACTTCTGACTTAACTTATTTATTGTAAAAGCAAAGACAAAATAATAACCTAAAACTGTGTTGAAACTTAGTGAAAATGAAAAATAATGTTAATTTAATGTTTAAAGCTCTAATAAAGTGGTCAAAAAATTATTTTACAAAACAATCCACATTCTGGTGTGTTCTTAGTTACTCAAATTAATGAGATGGTCTAACAATTAACAAAGTAATCTAAACACTGCCAAATATAAAAAATGAATTACAAGTTAAATTGACTTAAATATATTCTAGCTACCAGAAGAAGAAAACTGAATTGGTAGAAGTTACTATTTACACATTTTTTGCATAAATGTACAAGTATTTTGGATAAATAATCCTCTGGGTGTTTCTGTTTTTTATTTTGGATCCAGTTTGCTTCATCCTCATCCCTCAATCCCAAAGCCTTACAGTTTGTGGTCTAACACCAAGCTCTGTTATGCAGCCCGCCTCTCTAATCACTAACCAGTTGACTTTTACTACTTAAACTTAACATCCTGTTTCTCTTCTCCAGAAGACAAAGGAGTCTCGCTGCTGAAGCTAATCGGAGATCCTCCTCCAGACAGTATTCCAGAGGTGGATGGACCGGACAACAGCCCCGCTTACCTCTTCGGTCCAGATTCCACCACGGGTCAACTTGCCCGTGCACACTTCCCCAACCCATTCTACAGAAACTTTGCCCTCATCTTCAGCGTGAAACCAACCTCTGATGATGCCGGCACCATCTTCGCCATCACAGACGCCTCACAGCAGATCATGCATGTGGGGGTCAAACTGTCGAAAGTCCAGGGTGGCGAGCAGAACGTCATTTTTTACTACAGCGAGCCGGGCGCAAAGCAGTCCTACGAAGCGGCCAGTTTCCCGGTGCCCTCCATGAAGGACACCTGGAACCGTTTTGCTATCGCTGTAATGGACAACATAGTGGCCTTCTACCCTAACTGCGATGGAGGGCTTCGGAGCGTAAGATTGGAGAGATCCCCGGATGAGATGAACCTAGGAAGTGGTTCCGGTGTGTTTGTAGGTCAAGCTGGGGGAGAATTTCCCGATAAATTTCAGGTATGTATATCCAGTTATGTTTGAGAAATTGGAGAAAAAAAAACATCTCAGAGTAATCAGTCTTCTTCCGTTGCCTTCAGTCCACAAACATTCAGTGTGATGAGACAGACCTTTGGCCAAGATCCACTCTGTGTTTGGATTTTCTGTTGCCATAATAAAAATATGAATCTGATGATTCTCATGTGATCGAATAGCTTGAAACAGTTTGACACCAAGCATGCAAATGTATCCCATTCCACTATAAGGAACTGGAGGACCTCCCTGATTTAATCTCATTACTATCAGTCAGCTGACTGTTATTCTTAACAATTAACTACAACAGTTGACCTCAGCAGTTTGGGCTGCACTGGGTCAGGGAAATCTGTGACTGTTCAGTAATTAGTATCTCTACATCACTCCTAAAAGAAAAGGTGTT
>NW_015150844.1:474241-494595 GCF_000732505.1 Cyprinodon variegatus
ATGAGTTCTTTTGAATAAAAAAAAAAAAAACAATCTTATGATTTATTATGAAAATCTGACGGATCATCTGACCCCTTAACAGAAAAGGTCTGCCCAAATTCAGCCATAACAGGCTCTACACAGAGAGGGTTGAAATAGGAGAGTAATTTCTGCTGAATTTTGATAAACTCTTTTTTTAATGCTTCACTCTGGTAATTAATTCTTTTTACCAAAGACTCGTCTTTAAACACAGCAGCGGACAAAGCTCCCCCACAGACTCTGCTAATGGCTCATTGATAGCAAAGCAGATATGACGGATGCTGTGAGTGTGGAGGGGGTCTCACAGCATCAGATTAACAGATTGTATGTTTGAGGTACAAATAGAAGCGCTTTCCACAGAAACAGGCTAAAATCAAAGACTTCAACGGATCCACTGATTTAGCAAAGACAGGGAATTTCCCAGGAATGTCTGGAAACCACAGCAACAAGCTAAGAAACAAACATCCCTGTTTATAAGGTCCGGAGTAACACCTCTTGTGTGTGAATGATTATATGTCCCATTGCACATCAAACACTGGAGGTGTGTTGTGTTTCAGGGTGCGATCAGTGAGCTGAGGGTGGTGGGAGACCCCCGTGCTGCAGAGCGGCTCTGCGAGGAGGACGATGACTCGGATATGGTGAGTTCAATCTAATCACATTTTTGGAGATAACTAACTGTATGCATTTCATTTTCTGCTGCTCCTCTGATGGAGCAGCACATGTTTCGTTTCACAAGGTTAAGGAAGGTATTTCTTGTTGAATAACATCTTCCTGACTCTAAACTCAACATAATCAAGTTAAAATGTCCATCTGCTGAAGCTTAGGCTGAGCAAATAACCCCTACTGTAAATATGATGCAGGACAATGTATTACTGCTTCTTCAACATTTACTCGTCAGTTAATTAATCAGTTAATTTATTCATGTGTGGATTATTTACTAATTGTGCAAATGTCCCAAAAAATAATTGAAGATGAGATCCTTATTTTTGGGGTAGGGGGTGTGGGGCCTGACTTAATCCATATTCGATAACATTATTATTATTATTCTGGTAATATATATACATATATATATATTTTTTGCTACATTGTAAGTTAGGTCTTTTTTTATTCAACCGACAATGTCTGATGGTTGATGCCTGACCCAGAGAACCAGGAAATCTCCTTTACTGAATCTATCTTACTGTTTGAAGTAGGCTAGAAGATAGAATAAAGCAGTGGTTACCAAAGTGAGGGGTTCACCCCCTAGAGGGGGCTTAGGGTAATTGCAGGAAGAGGAATTGTAGCAGTAAACTGAATATGTCCAATTTTAAGAGACAATTGAAAAATATATTGATGGAAATGAGGAATTCTGTTAAATAATAAAATAAATTTTTAGAATAAAAAAAGATATACTTTCAAAGGGGAGATTGTGTGATTTTAAAGGCGACTCTAGTTTATTTTAATGCAATATGTTTTTTTTCTACAGCTGACCTTTTTGTGTTAAAATTTCAAAACGATTTTTTTGGAGGATTTTCCAATTTATAAAGATGTTCTAGAAACAAACTAACATCTATCATTAAAAAAGATATTTCAATAGCTTTGGATCTCTAGAGAACCACAGCAGAACCATTTTCCATAATTCAAGAAACCATGAAACATTGGTGAACCTTCCCAGGAATGGCCTGTTAAACATCGCTCTAAGAGAGCATTTTAACTAATCCAGGCATTCACAGAAGAACCCAGAACATCAGATAATGCTCTGTTGGCTTTAAGTACCCCATTTTAGTCACAAGTTATAATTCAATAAAATAGAGACTGGGAAAAAGTGGGCTTGATGGGGACAATACTAAGACCAGGACCACTGATGACCAAAAAGAGATGTCTGACATTTAGCAAAAATAAGTGAAAAATGTTCTCTGGACTTATGAAACAAACCCAGACCTTTTTTGTTAAGCATGTTCCTTCATATCAGGTCTAAAAAAAACAAACTTTTTCAAATAAAGATAATATGCCTTATTTGAGGCACGGTGGTGGTATTATGATGCTCTGGGGCTGCTTTGCTTCTTCAGGACATTGGCGAATGGTGGTTTCTTCAGGTTTTTTCTAAAAAAATGTGGCTTAAATAAACAATTCTAAGTTGGTTTTGATAAATTCTCTTTATAAATAAATTAACATTTGAAAAGTGTTAATTAACTCAGTTTAATTGATTTACTACATTTGTTCCATGTTCATAAGCTATCAGTGAGACGGATGAGCAAATCAGAGCATATTTTTAGGGATTAATTCCTTTTACACATGGATGTACAATATAATTAAGCCACCATGAAAATTTGAGGCTGTGTATTTGTAAGAATTAGCAGAAGATTAGAAACTTAAAGTATTTCCCCCGCTGTTAGAGAGGGGAGCTCTCCTGACCCTGACCACCCACACTCAAACACAGGTGCTTCACCACAGCCCACCAACAGCCTGAGCTGCTATTTAATGAAACAATCGCAGCTGTTCTGCTTCTTAAAACCACATTAAACTCCTCCTGACTTCATCACCTGCTCTCATCATATGTTGAGATGTTTAAACAAAAATCAGGAAGATATGAAGTGTTAGAAATAAACTTTTAACCTTAACAATCATTATTATTATTATGTGTTTATGAATACTAACAGGGAAAAAAATGATAGATTTATAGCTGGTTGGTCCTGAAACTTTTATTAAGGTACATCTTTCTTAACCAGGGGCATTTATACAACAAGGGACAAACACCAGAAAGTTATTTTTCAGAACAGCATGTGACCCATAACTTACTTTTTCACTCAACGGCCCAATTCTGATCTATTCACTTAAAAACCATAAGTATCTGTAAGTAACATTCTGATGAAAGTCATTGCCTTTGTAATGGATTTGTACTCTTAAAAATAGGTGAATTACAATAAGTTAATTTTTTTATGAGCTTTAGAGCAATTCAATAATTTAGTGCAAAAACTAATCTAAAAAAAAAAGTACTAAATTCTTAAAATAAGTGTAATTGGCCTTAATTAGGAGCTTAAATGCAGTTTGCCAATGGAATGAGTGCACTTTCCTTCATAAAAAGATAATTACATTCAAATAAGATAATGGATTGTTTGTTTCTTATTTCTAACATACATCATCTTATTCTATTGGCAAACATGGGAAAATACAATTATTTTATGAATATTTTTACTTAAATATGTTTGCTTTTGCATTTTTTTTATGACTGGTTAGTATTTTGTTTTCCACCAGTATTCTTTGGTGTTTTTCTTCATATCTTGGAGGTTGAAGATTTCCTTCCTATTTCCCTGATCTTACCGATGCGATGCAAGTCCCTTCAAGTTAGAAGAGACATCTTGGTCATAAAGGATTATTTTAGACAAAAAAAGATGGGATAGGAACATAGATATAAATACAGCAATATGCACTGCAAAAACAATCTAGAAATAAGCAAAATGTCTTAAATTAAGGGCATTTAGGTAAATAAGATGATTTTCCAATGGAATAAAAATAAGATAATTAGATAATATGCACTTGAAATAAGACAATGCAGTTGTTTTTTTCTTATTTCACCTCAAAAACACGTATTTTGAGGAAAAAATGACTTATTTACATTGCATTTTAATGCAGCGTGGCAATTAGAACATCTCTGAATATGTTTATCAGCCTTATGCTCAAGATGCAGTTATTTTACTGCAAAGAAAAATGTTTTGTAAAGCATGAATTAAACATGTGATTGGCTTCCGCAGGCTTCAGGAGAAGGAAGTGGCTACGAAGAAACCAGACACGCAAATTCTCACAGAGAGAAAGAGCAAAACATGGTATGAAAAGTTTTTTTTTTGTGTGTGTTTTATTATCCAGAAACATTCACCCTGCTTGCTTTAAAACTTCATCAGATGTTAGGAGGTGATTACATGAAAGCACATTGATGCTTAAGGCAGGCCGGCCTGTATATGTTATACATAAGTCATGGACAGCAGTATGAGCTCTGTTATTGGTGCCAATGAAGCCTTGGGTTATTCTGTATAAGTGAAAGAACACTCATCCCAGAAGGAAGATCAAAACCAGCTGAGTTGGTTCCAGAAAATTGAGCTGAGTCTGTCTTCCACATTTGGAAACTTTTTTCCTTGCCTACAAACTAAAATAAGTTTTTTACACAGATAAGATCCTCTCCCAGGATCACTTGCTCTCTGTTTTTAGCTGCTGGTCATTAAGCCTCCCTGACTTTCACAGCCTTTATCTGCATGTTTGTCTCTTTTTATCTTGATTGCTTCCCTCTCTCTGCTTTGTGTCCCTTGCACTTTCATGCTGCAGACACCCACTCACACTCAAGCACCCAACCTTTTCCAGAGATGTTCCTGAAGACTAGCACAGCTTCCAAAAGTACAAGTGAGCATAATGCATTTGCCCCTATAGATTGTAGGAAAACCAGATGTAAATTTGGACGTGATCCGATCCAAGTTGAAGGCTCCCCTCACCCCCAGGTTTTGGTATTTCCTCTGGTTTCTCCATTAATATGCATTAAGGAACCAATCGCCGGGGAAATAAAGCCGCAGAGGAAAGTTTTAGGTTAAGGTCAGGTAGTTCATTTGGGACGGCTCCTCTGGTTTCCTCGCTCTTCCCCAGCTTTTATGAGGATTCTCTTTCTGTCACCCTTGCAGACGTCTGTTATCAACTTGTCGAATGATATGTAATGTTAGAGGGAACAGCTGGTGTTTAATGTCCACCTGCCAAAGTTTTTCTATCTGATGAGGATCTGTTCACGCATCTCATCTCATCCTCTGCTCAGTCATCCAACCTGTGCAATTAAGACAAGTCCAGACAGAGAGCAGTCAGAGGCGGAGAGCAGAGGTGAGACTTTCCATTTCGTCTGCCCGGAATTCACGGTGATGGATGGCGGAGCGAGTTTTTAACGGTTCACTGCTGGTTTAGAGAGCCCCCTTAAGCGTGATCCCAAACTGTGCATGCTTTGGGACCATCATTAGAAATCACCATGGTTTATGAATTGTTGCAACATCATGTGAAGGCTGCTTTACAAATGGGAGAAGCTGCCAAAGTTAAGAAGCTATTTTTACATGAATAGTTAATAACACGAAAGACATGAAAGTAAAAGTTCGGTCATATTCAGAATACAAACTTCTGAAAGTGCTTAAATTATTACATACTCTTTAATAAATGATAAGTAAATAAGTTATCTTTAATAAATGATAAGTATGTAAGTTCCCATTGATTTTGCTCATAAAGCGGGAAGAATGGCGCTAGGCTTACCACACCGTTGTCAGGAGTGAGGTGTTACTATATTTGAGCAAAAAATGGCCGTTACTGGACTTAATAATCATGACAAAAAATTGTATTTTTATCTTTTTACTGATTAACACTAAATTTATTAAATCAACGCGAATGTTTCAGTTTTAGTTACAAATAATGATCCATTGATTATTCCTTGTTGACCGGAAAATAATGAAATAATTGAACACGGTAAAGAAGAAGGGAGGAAGGTAGAGTATCTGTTTTAAAACTGGAAAAACTTTGTCAGTTTTTAAAGATGTCACATGTCATGCAATATTACTTTTCTTAGCTTCTAACTATGTTATAACAGTATTTGTTTATCAAAATCAACCTCAAACTGTTATTTCACTTCAGGAAGAACCTACCTTAACCAGGCTGGGCCTGCACTGTTAACAAACTAAACTCTCTCCGATCAGGGAGGAGGAATAATGTGAGGTTGAGTGAAATTAATCTAGCTGAATGTTAAGACAAAGGGATATTTTCGAGAAGCTAATATGCACTGGTCAGAAACTTGTATTTTTTAGTTAATGTCTAAGTAATGAAAAACTTTTTTTGGCCATGAGAGCTCTCTGAGAGGCAGCTTCACAATGAAAACAATGATTTCAGGATTGGAAGAAAACAGCTATATTTCATAACACATTTATATAAAAGGTATTATTTAATCATATATTTAGCTTTAAGTGAAGTTGACTTAAGAAGGATGATATAGACCATTTATTGCAAGTAGCAGATCTGTGATGCAGAGCACCTGATGCTGTTCCAAAGAACCAAGGAAGTTTGTCACAGTAGATGGCGTTTGGACGTCTTTACAATGGAGGCATTGGTTGAACGAAAACAGGGCACCTTGGGCAGAAAACTGACAGTTCTTTTGAATACTGACAGTATTTTTCTACTGGATAATTATTCTGAACCTATGACAATGCTGAGACAGAAAAGGTTAGACAGAAACTAAATCAACTCTCTTACATGATCACTCTATGTCCCAAAACTATACCCTGGGGGGCAAACTCTGGGCTGAGCTGAAGAGAAACAAATGAGTGAATTCCCTCTTCAGTAGATAATTAAGCTAACAGAGGCCTGATAATGAGCTGTTTTTCTAACTCAGGTGTTTTAGAAACGAGATGGATATAAAGGTTGCATGATAGAAGCTCTAAAGAACATTGCGCTAACGTTAAGGTAACCTCCATTCCTTTGTACTTAAGCCAAGGAGAACTTTAGAGACACCTAGAATCTGTCCTGTGTTCAACAAAGCTGATCGCCTGGCTTTATTGTTCTGGTTGGAGCATAACGGTCCAACAGTTTTGTTTTGGAACATTGTTTTACCGAACCAAAAAGTTGCAAACCTTTAATGAAGGATGTTCTTTTTCGGGGTGGATCATCAAAATAAGTGGTCCTCCTAAGTGTCAATCAATCTGGTGATATGTTTACGGAAGGTCGTCTTACCGGTGAGTCTGACATAGTGGAAAAAATTGCAACTCTTCTTTTGGAAAGTAAGCTTGTATGAGCGATGCAAACAGCAACTTTTAAACTGAGGAGAAATGGGCTTGTGTATGCTCTTGCTCACTTTTAATAGGCGTTTCATTTCGGGAGCGAGTACAGTGCTGTACATGTGTTGTTTTTTTTAAGTGGAGAGGGCGGGTCTTTTCAAAAATTTGGTCAAATCCACCACTATATACATTTAAGTAAACGTCTGGAGCATTTCTTTCTTCAGAATGTCCGGACGAATATTGGATTACTGCCCTGTGGCACACCTATGGAAATGCATTCTCCTTACTTTGATTTACTCTTACATTTTCTCTTAGATTTACAGTGAGCACATTCCCCAACAGTATGTCTAAGCATCTCCCACCTGTCATTAGCAGCCATGATGGATTGTTTCAGTGAGCAGAGCATTCCTGATCACAATAAATCTCAAATCAAGTTGAAAGAGTGAGAAATGGCCAGGAAGCATTCTTAGTTCAGTCAGTGCCGTGCAACACGGAGCAGAGAATGTTTCCCTGCTGAGAAACACACTTAATTATCAACACTGGCATAACATTAAGGCTTTTGGGGGGGTCTTCATCTTCTTCTCCTCTTCTTTCTCCTCTCTGAAAGTTTCTAAACTCTCCCCTCTTTATTCCAAATGAGGTTTTGGGAACAAAGTGAGAACGAAAATCTGCTGCTGTTGTTCTCATTTCCTCCCACAGGCCTAATGAGTTTATAGGTTGGTTGACTGGAGACTGAAGAACGTTACCACAGTGTGATTTCAGAGAGTAAACATGAGAACAATGAGTCAAATAACCCAGGGTATGACTAATATCTTCTACAGTGTGGCCAGAATCAAGGGAAGCCACTAAGGAGGAAACAAATCACACAGAAACTGTTGCAAAGGTTGCAACATTTATAAGGTCCTGTTTTAACAAAACCTTTATCAACTTCATGTTCTGTTTGTTTTAGGTTTTTTTTTTCAGGGAACAAGTTGCCTATTATATTAACTGACTCATCTATGATGGAATAGACCAGTTTTTGATGCCTTTTTGGTTGGAAGACCATCAATTTTAGCCTCATGTCTGCCGGTTTAATCTGTATTTGTGTGATGGAAAACAAACAGTATTGTAGACATACAAAAAACATAAAATCAGCCCCAACACCTGTTAAAATCATGTGTTTTACCACATAAGATCATTATTATAAAGGTTAGATGGAGGTTGGTTGAGGATCCAAAGACATATATTAGATCTTGCAGGTTTAATTAAATCAAAAGACAACAGACAAAATCTAAGAACCAAAAATGCAGGAAACTAAAAACCAGGAGACATCAGGGGAAAGCACAAATGGGGAACCAAGTAACCACAAGAAACAAGCAATAAAGAACTGCACAGCGAGAGTATATATGGGAGACAGGACAAAGACTGAGGTAACCAGCTGATATGGAGCAGGTGTGGATAGAAGTGAGCTAGGGGAAAGGAGACAGGCACAAGGGGGCAACAGAGACTAATTGTATCCTTCCATTTTCTGTCATGCTTATCCCAAGAGGAGTCATGAGGTGTGCTCATGCCTGTCTCCGGCTCTCTACAGGCGAGAGGCAGTGTCCATCTAAGACAGGTTGCTAGTTCACTGCAGTGCAACACAGAGACAACCAACCAATCACACTGACACTCACACCTAAGGAGAACTTAGAAAAGCCAATTAACCTAACAGTCATGTTTTTGGACTGTGGGAGGAAGCTGGTGTACCCGGAGAGAACCCACGCATGCTCAGAGAGAACATGCAAACTCCATGAAGAAAGACCCCAGGCCAGGAATTGAACCCAGAAGTTTCTTGCTGCAAGGCAGCACTGCTACCCACTGCTCCACTGACAGAGAGTAACTCAAGACTGCATAAATACACAAAACCAAAGATCAACAAAGCAGAATGACATATATAACTGAAAACTCAAAGTCCGAAGGGGAAAACCATAACATTAAGATTTTGACGTGAGAAATATCCTGTACAGATCTCCCAAGCAGAAATGAAATAAGGCTGGAAAACACTTAGAATAAATTAAAAAGCTTTGTTGGTACTCTAGACATTTGATGATTTCAGCATTCAGCCTGCAATCAGTTCTACTCCTCATATTTATCCAAAATGCAGTTCTAGTTGAATTTTCTCATCATCCTTTCTATCCTTTTTAGAATAAGATCCCATAGAGTAAATATAACTTTTGGATCATAAAATGTTGCAGTGAAACCAGAGTTGGCATCATAGTAAAAATAAAATATCTCTTTAATTTCTTTTATGCAACTTTTTACATTACAGTGCAATTTGGTCTGCTGCTTGTACCTCATCCTGTAGGAAGGAGTGGGCAGCCTCTGTGCAGCGCTAAAAGAGCACTCTGAGGCTGAGAGCTTTGCTCAGAGAAAAATGTTGTCGGATTTCATGCAATGATCTTGCAGACTTCTCAGAAAGCAAGCACCTTGCTCCAACCTCCACCAGACCACAGCTCCCCTGCAATCAGATGGAGCCCTCAGTTTGAAATGTATAAAATAACTTTATTGCTGGAAGAAAATATATTATCTAACAACTCTTTACTAACATCCTAGAAGTCAGATCTGGAGAGGGTTTGGTGTTTAAAGTTGGTAAATATTAATGAGTCAAGATTTGGAACGCTGACAAACTCCAACTCAAATACTGAATGCTTGGATTGAACCTTCAATAAAGCATTTTAATGGTACACACACTTTTTTCACCCCACATTTTATTGCTCCTCTGAAGGAGTTTTAGTTTTTAGCTGAATTATCAATAAATAAACATCCCATTGAAGCTGAAAACTTGTAATATTTAAACAGAGTACGTTGTAATTCACATTCAAAGGTTTTTTCTTTCATCTGCTGATGATCTGAGGATCATATTTTTTGGTTCTGTGTTGCTTCCCAGCCTCGGCAAGGTAAACATAACGTTTTGCAACACATGCAGGGTTAATTAGCAGCAAATGAAGGAAAACAGGCGGCGTTAACTGCTCCAGTTGTGCGTGCCATGTTGAATCAGTTGTGCTGTGAAAAAGCATGTTGCAGAGCTGGGAGACATTTGTAAAAGTTTGTACAAGCAGAAACCCCTTCCAGTCCCCAAACATTTAAGTAGTTTGTAGAACATGACTCATTTGGGTTTGTGATTGATGTTTACAAGGAAAAACTTTTTTCCCATGATGGAGCATTGTTTACAGAGGCTTTTCTCAGTGGGAGGTCAAGATGAAGCTGCAGAAGAAGGAGCAAACCCACCATGCATCTACTTTCATTCTAAAAATGTGGATCTGTGTTTTGTTTTTTCAGCAGAAAGCCTTGGCGTCTCTTACACCTATCCCACAGCCACCACTGGACAGGAAAGGAGAAGAGGGAACCTTCTTAGAAACAGGTAAGCTTTTACACAATTTCTTCCAATTTCTGACACTACTGTAAGTAGATGTGAATGAGTACTTTTCCTACATGGGCCTCAAATATCAAAGGTATTCATTTGGAGCTGCTGTTTGCCATCAGTTAATTTTAAATAATCACTGGATTTTTCAACTTGATTAAAAATAATACACATTAGTGGCTCTAAAGGTATGGTTTTGTTGTTTCACTTCTTTGAATAGATTAATTATTTGTGACAGCATGTGGCGGTGCAGACAAGAGCTGCAAGAAATAGATTAGCTGGTAAATGGCGCCATCTGGTGGATTTAATGAGCAATGCAGCAGAAGATGCTTGACTAAGACTATATGTAAAAAAAAAAAGAAAAAATTAAATCCCTTTATTGTTTCACCAAGGGGAAATTCACTCTCTGCATTTTGACCCATCTCCTTGGGGAGCAGTGGGCTGGCATCGTGTGGCACACGGGAGGCAGTGTGCTGGGTTAAGGGTCTTGCTCAGGAACCAAGACTTGAGGCTGTGGGTATCGAACTGGATACTTACAACCTTCTCAGAGCACAAGCGCACTGCTCTAATCACTAGGCCACTACTCCCCTACTGACAAAACAATTTAAATTGCTTAACAAAAAATGTTTTGCATATAGCAAAACATAGCAATGATATAAAAAATAAAATGAGATTTAGGAGTGTTTCATATAGATAATCTAAATTTCAAAACGTTACATGTTAAAACAAACATGGACAGAATGTGCATTTCAATAAAAAGTGAAACACCCTCAGTGTTAAATTAAAGCAATGTCAAAGAATGAGACTTTAAGAAAAGACTCCAATTGATTTTCCTAAAAATATATGAAATGGAAGAAGGGTGGTGAACATCACTGGGTTCACTCAGTCACTCAATGGGTGCATACATATTTTTGCTGTGATTGTGGTTGTGTGGCCTATGGGTAATAATTGTATAAATGAAGATGAGCGTAGGCATGTTTGAATGCATGTATGTATGTTTATATGGACACAAACTTTTTCATTTGTTCACTTAATAAAATTTTGAAATTGTATAGATTTATAAGTCAAATAGGAATCAGGATTACTGCTGGTCTTATGGACTACATGAAAGGTGAAGGGGATATGATTAAATAAGTTTCACTTCCTCACACCCGGCTTCAGTTAACCACTAAATTATAATTAAAGTAATTATATATGTCTTTAATCATTTAAATCATAATTTTAGGATTACAAGATTAAATTCCTCTTATATTTGAAATAGTTTCCTCTAAAACAGGTTTTATTTTAATACTAAGGAAGCGATAAAACCACATGATTATTATTTAGTATTCATGTAGTACAGAAACATGGGCTGCAGCAGGCCAGCAGTTTTATAAAAATGGCTTTTTTTATGTAAATCTAAACTTTTTTAGAGTCAACTTCTTAGGGGTTGAACAACATAAACAAGGCTTTTTGCTGTTGCTCTAAAGTCTAGCTTCATTGAGTCCATTCCTATCGATTTAATGTTCATCATTGTCTCACTCATCCCAGGAGAGGAAATCCTAGCAAAGATATCCTAGCACAGTTATTGTAGTGCATTGTATTGAGAAATTACCCCAAACCCCAAGAGCTCTATCTCAGTTTATGCTGCTTAAAACGTGTTTGTTTTTTTTTTAGGTAAGGTAGGATAATAATAAAAAAAAAAAAAAAAAGCTACATGGCTGTTTAACCCGAGTTTGCAAAGTTGCATTAGAAAGGGAGATGAAACCAACATAGATGTTTGGCAATAAAGTTCAGCACCACATTGCCAAGAGGACTGATCAGTTGGGCTGAACTATTTGTCTTGCATCCAGTGGACCATCCATTAAACTCGCCTGTATATCAAATTATTATAGAGACAAATGTTTGTTCCGTCAAAGCTCTGCTCAAACTGGATCATCCGCAGTATCCTGATCTCCAACACAGCAGCTAATGATACTATAGAATAGCTGAAAACGAAAACAGTAAGGCTGCTGCTATGGTTTAGTCAAAGTCAGACCTCAACTTGATGCTTTGATGAACCATCAGAGAGTTGTGCAGGAAAAAAAATGCAAACCTTTTACAACTTCAACAATTTTGGGGAACAAAATGGAACAAAAATGGGAGAGACGGACAGAAAATGAGTGCTGAGAGTTGTTTTCTACACTTACACTAGTTAAAATATAACTAGTAATTGATCCCTTAGTAAAGGCCATATTGCTCTTGTTTGGTCTTGAGTTTCATAATTCATAAAAAGGAATTACTATTTCACTTTTGACTAAATTCTTTATGCTCTTTGTTAAAGCAGTCAGACAGGTTGGTCTTTGGTCAGAGGACATATAGAACAGAACATTTTGACTAAGGGTGTGAAATGGCAAGAGTTTGGAGATGCGATAAGTATCCAGATACAGATACAAATAGAACAAGTAAAAAAACACGAAGTAGAAATGTACCAGGTGGAAAAAGAGAAGGAAATAAAAGGGCAGGCTTAAATCCTTTGGCTAAAAAAAAAAATACAGTTAGAAAAGTAGAAATAAATCATTGTTTCAGAAATAGAAGGTTATAATAAAGTAGAAAGAATTATTTATGGTGGAGTGAATATTTCTTTAAAAATGCTGTTTTAAAATACAAAGGAGAAATAGACGAAGTGGAAAAAGATGAAAAGGAAATGAAAGAGCAGGAGAAAATCCTTTGGGTAAAGAAACAGAAAAGTTAGAGGCAGAAATAAATAACTGTTTACCAAATAGAAGGTTAAAATGACATAAAAAATGTATTTTTATGGTGGAGTAAAAACATGCTTTAAAAATATTGCGTTGAAAATAAGAAGTAGAAATACACAAAGTGGAAAAAAGAGGAGAAGGAAATAAAAGGGCAGGTAAAAATCCTTTGGGTAAAAAAAATAGAAAAGTTAGAGGCAGAAATAAATCATTGTTTCAGAAATACAAGGATGTTAAAACAAAATGAAAAGGAATATTTATGGTGAAGTAAAAACATGCTTTAAAAATTTTGTGGTGTAAATCATTATGAGACAAAAATAAAAACATCTTTTGAAAGTGTTGGTGTGAATAAATATGAAAAAATAAAAAAAGGTTGCAGTGGAAAAAAACTTCACTTGCAATAAACACAAAGACAAAATAAAGACTTCAATAAAAATGAATAACAGAAAAAAGTGGGTTAAAAATAAGTCAGCGTAAAAGCAAGAAGAAAAGTAAAAATAAAAGTGTCAGTTAAAATATATATATTTTTATGAAAAATTGATCTATTGTTGAAAAAATATCTTTATAATTATTTTTAATTATGGCAGGATCGGTCCTCCATACTAATCTGGAACAAAAAAGTGCTGAAACCTTAAAATGCTTTAAATCAAGATTTGAGAACTTGTTTGGAGTGGCTTTTGAAATTTTTTTTTAAAGCTGTTATTTATATTTGTTATGATAATTTTCTAATTCGATTTTGTTCTTTTTTTACTTTTAATTATCTATTTTTAATTATTTATATTCATTCTTTATTTAACTACCTCTTTACCACTGCAGTGTACTTTTCACTGTTGGTTTTACTTTTTATTATTTTTTTTACATGTATAACAATTTGTATTGTCTTGCTACTGAAATGTGCTTCATAAAAAATATAAATAACCTTTCCTTCTTTTACTTATAAGATATAAAATCTGCTCTCATTAGAAAAGGGGAAAGATTTTGGAAACGTTTTTAGATAAAATGATGTTTTTAACGTGGGATTTTAATGCTATCAGGTGGTGTTGGTCTATTTCACACTGCATCAAGTCTCTAACTCATTACTATAATACAGGTTCAAACATGTTTACAGAATTCATTCCTTCAAGCAGCAGGATTTCATACCATGCTCTCTGAAAATGACGTATTTACCGTTAAATTAAGCATTTCAGGTGAAATTGGGTCAAATCAGAGCAATGCATGCGGGTGTGAGATCTTCTTCCACCTTAAAATCTTCACCTGGCCTTTAAATTACAGAATTACTGCAAAGCACAGCAGGATTCCTGCACTGACACACAGGAAGTATAAGCTTGTTCCTTTGGGACCAGCATATGTGCCGTTTGTTTTCTTTGTTTTGGATCCGGTCATTAATCATCTATGAAAGGTTTTTTATTGCTACATTAATGGATGCGTCTCTTGGTAATACCTTCCAGGTGCAGTCTTTGTTAAAGGAGAAAAGGGCGACAAGGGGGACCAAGGACCGAAAGGAGAGAGGGGTTTGAGGGGTCCGCAGGGAGAAGCAGGCATCAGCTACAAGGGGGGAGTCGGTGGACACAAGGTCAGTGCAGTTTTTTATCTTAGCCCACCCTTTAAAGGGAAATGAACTGAGCTGAACAGCTGCAGTCAGGCTAATCAACACTAGAGGGAGCTAGAATCCATAAAGTCAAACAACCACATAAATGCTTATTCTTTTATAAATTGTACAGTTTAGTTTATATTAGAAGCTGTTTCTATGTTCATTGAGTTCTGTCATAGAGAGCTAGTCTTATTTGGATAATTCAGAACAATAAGAATATTTCAGGAAGTTGGAAATGAATTTCCTGTTGGGTTGAATTTTATTGATTGATTTTATTGATCTCACAGTGGAAACATTTACTTATTGCATCAGCTCAAATAGTCAAAGAAAGAAGAGGAATGTGAAAAAGGAAGAAAGTATAATGGGATATATACAGTATATACATTGTTTCCACATATGACAGTTTTTTGGTTTGTTTTTTTGTCTAGTTTGTTATATATATAAAAAAAAATCATAATTAAAAATTAAAGCCTAATATTAGACCAGGAAGAGTCTACAGTAGTAGTACAGACTTCATTTAACATATTATTTTGTTGTATTTTCAGGGAGAACCTGGTGAAAAGGGAGCAAAGGTATGTGATGGTTATCTCTCATTTTTATAGAAAAAACCTTCAGGTATTTGTTATTCTCAGTGAGATTCTTTTCAAAAAGAAATTTATCATTGAAAACAAAATCCTGGATTTGATGCTTCCTCTGATTCCTATGTCAAATTCACAATGTTTCTATTTTTTTCTTTTATTTTGAGTTCAGCAGTGCCACTTTTAGGTGATCTGTCAAAGAATAAAAAGGATTGGATTAAATCTCACTCCATCTTTGCTGTTGTAAGGGATCCAGTTCTTCTGGTGTGTTTAGGGGACTTAAGAGGATTAATAAGGTCAGACGTTCATTTTGGACGCAAAGGCCTGGCTGCTGAGTCCACCACTGTGCATGATACTTTGCATTGCGCTCATAGATATAGCTTGGATGCAGCTGTTTGGCCTTTGAAAAACATGCAGCGTAGCTATTTCGGTTGTGTTCCCAATCGCTTCCACCTTGTTGTAACAAAGTTAACAGTTCTCCAGGGATACTTCAATTACCCACTCAGGGGAATGAAGGCTATGCATAAGTTGCATCCTGGAATGAAAAGAACCTATTAATAAAAAACAGTTTACGTATTAATAAAAAATTGTAAAGCCTGTTTCTTTTCACAAATGTTTGCTAAGATCTTTTGCATGCCTGGATTGTATACACTTTATACACTATACACTCGTGAAAAAAGGTAGCTTTTCTTTAGCTATTCCCAATTTTGCGGTATTTTTTGAATGTGTCATTTTCTGACATTGCTCTCTGTAAAGGCTGGTTTATGCCCCCACCCTACCCATCCGCAGACAATCTGCTGCACTTCTCCAAAATTGTAGTTGACCGCCTACGGTGCCGCAGACAGGAGGCCTCTGATTGGTCAAAGCTAAATCCTTCTATGATGATTTTACCTGTAGCACTTTGAGATTTCTTTTCTTAAATGTGACGCGCATTACAAATAAAATGTATTATTATTGAATTTATTATTATCCGCTCTACACTGTGCGTATTTCCTGTTTGGTACCTTACCGGCTTGTTTTTTGTTTGTATGACTGGTGAAGATGGACCAGGTAGAAGAGCGAGGTTTGCGACAATGATGGGACCCTTTTTCCACCTGGATCCCCGCACTTTTTCGCCCTAATGTCGCTCCGTTGTCGCACAAACTTGCCCCTTTGCGTTTTTCCACTTCCTCACCGCATCGGCCCTATCTAAACCCACAGCTAACAATCTTCAAAATTGGACATAAATCAAAAATCTGCATCATAACTGCAGGAGTAAAATCAGCCCTTAACTCTGTATTTCTTAGCTGGCTGACAGTTATTTGGTGCCTCCACTGCATTGACCACCATTATTTTTTTTTTTCATTGTTGTCATAACTCTCCCTCAAATGTCTGCAAACTTGCCTGATTTTGATCCACTCTGTTCTGGGCAGCGACTCTTCATTTGCAGCATCCTTGTCAGTTCTTCGCTGTTGTGATAGAAAGAAGACCCCAGCCACAGTTTTCCATCTCCATGAGGTCACTGGCTTTATGCAAAAAAAAATTGTGCCCTCTGCTTGTTGCGTTCGTGTAGCAATCCCAGACAACTGTCATCTGTATAATTGGTTAGACCCTGAATATATATCATAAGATGACCCGATATTTTAGCAATGTTTTTAAGAAAAAAAAAAAAAAAAATTTATATTCAGGCTAATAAGGTATCTATTTTCATTAAAGCCTTAAATCCAGGCCACTTATATGATTTTTTTTCCCGATTTTGGTTTATTTTCTTTATATAAACAAACTGTTCGTTTCAAAAAGCTCCATTTCCTGATATGACATAGGATGAAGTGTCTGGGGAGACCTGGTCAAACAACAAGCCATGTTTAATGAACCTTATAGGCATTGAAGAGCCATGACATGCGCCAAACTAGGAACTAAAATTTGATGTTGGGGAATAAACAACAGATGGACTAATTTCTTACTATAAGCACTTTTTTTTTATGTCATCACTGCCCTATACACTTTAACCACTTGTTCTAACAAACTGATATAACAGACAGCTTGATTTTTTTTTTGCGCTGTTGATTAAAACAAATCTTTAATTAGTAGCTATGCTGGCATTAGTTTGACGGGAGAGCTTTGGATATTAGCTTGACCTACTGGTTAATGTTTTATGCTGCAAAAAGCAACATGAAGCAACTGGTTATTGTTCCTAATTATAGCAGCCAACATTTCTTCATCTTAGACTTAGACTTAGACTTCTTTATTTGTCATTTTGTATGCACAGAGTGCATACAGAACGAAATTGCGTTACATACAGCTTATGAACGTTGCATTGATATTTCAAATAGCACAAGTTATACAATCATCTGACTGAATATACCTGCTCAAAAGTTATTGCTATTGTTCCGCTGCTGTACATCCGGACATATGAGAGCTTCATAAGACGATCTCAAACCTGTCCTTTTTCCCAGGGGAGCGCAGGCTTTGGATATCCTGGCAAAAAGGGCGACACTGGCCCTCCAGGACCACCAGGCCCACCTGGTCCTCCAGGCCCTGCCACTGAGTATTCAGTTGGAAGTGATGGATCAGTTGTTTCAAAAGTACCTGGACCCCGAGGCCCACCTGGACAACCAGGTCCTCAGGGACCCCCAGGAGAGGATGGAGAACCGGTGAGTGGACCTTTGATTTTTTTTAAAAGTCTGAAACTGAAAAAAACAAAATCAAATTAAGGCCTTCGGTGGAAATCCTGGAAGTGATCAAGGTTTTTCTTTTATTCTTGCAGGGGGATCCCGGGGAAGATGGAAAAACCGTAAGCAGTTTAAGCTTTTTCTGGAAAAATTGTTGGAAAAATTAAAAAAGTCTGACTTTTATGCTTGATGTTAAACATATGAGCTTCTAAGATCATATCTGTTTACTAAAAAGGGGCCTCAGGGACCCCGAGGCTTTCCTGGGACTCCGGGTGATCCTGGACTGAAAGGCGAAAAGGTTTGTTACTCCAACATTTACCAATGTTAAAAGCTTTGTGTTGAAATCCTGCAGAAAGATGTTGTCCTAATAAGACTGGCACACACAGGGTGACCGTGGAGAGGGCCAGCCTGGGCCCCGGGGCCCCCCAGGACCTCCTGGACCACCGGGTACAGGATTCAGATCTGTGAGTTCATCTCAGGCTAATGTCATGATTTAATAAAACTTCCTTCGCTTTCTGCAACTGATTCTGAGTAAAATTTTTCAGACGTTTGAAGACATGGAGGCCTCTGGATTCCCCGATTTGGAATCCATTCGGGTAAGAAATAGAACGAATTTGCTGTGATTCTAAGAAAACATATTCTTATGGGTTTGAATTCATTTTTCTTAATGCAGGGACTTCCAGGTCCACCAGGTCCGCCTGGTCCCCCAGGTCTTCCAGGTTTCCCATCAGCAAACACAGCAGTGAGCTCTGGAGCTTCTGGGCCCCCAGGAAAGGATGGAGAGCCAGGTCAACCTGTAAGTGGAACCGTTTCCATCTGTATGTAATCAGGAGCGATTTGAAGGATTCTACTCATCTTGATCCTCTTGTTTTCATGCTGTTAATTTTTTTAAGCAGTTATGCTAATGATAGAACCGATTTAACCGAATCAAGTTCCAATAACCTAATCTTTTGGACTGAAGGGTCTGCCTGGTTTACCTGGTGCTGATGGTCTCCCTGGAGCTCCTGGTCCAAAGGGAGAAAAGGTAATGATTCGCTAGAACTAACACTTTCTTATATATTAAAACCCCAGATCCCATTAGGAGTTTAACGGAAATGTATACAATTATTTTTTTTTTTTTACATAAAATACGTCTGTAAATGTAAACAAATGGATTTTGGTTTAAAAGGCTGAATTGTAACGCTGCTGGTAGCCACCAATTTTAATTTGATTTAACAAAAAAATAAATAAATTGGCCTAGTCAACATGGAAAAAAATATTTATCTACTTTACTTAATAAAAATGAAGCAATTTAAAGTTATAAGTTAGTATTTATGGAAAAAGTTCCTACATCAGCGGCAGTAGTATGATAATATGTTACATACACTTAAAAAGTTTAAATTTCCCTGTGACTTATAAAGGATTTTATTTTTATTTCTTTAGGGAGATTCGGGCGAGCTTGGACTCCCAGGGGCAATCGGAGAAAAGGTTTGAATTATGATTTTTTTTTTTATTATTATTATTGATTTAACTAAAAGCTGCGTTGCATATTAATGTTGAACTTAATTTTAAAAAACCTCAGAACTTTATTAGATATGCTATAAACTGTATTTAATTTGAGTGGTTTTCAATTACAGGATCATATTTCTGTCATCATATGTAATCTCAGAAGTTTATTTACTGATTGATGCATATGTTTTGTTTTTTGTTTGGCCTCTAATTTTCAAACATATCACTCTCAAATTTAAAACACTAATTCATTAAATAGAACAATGTTTTTCTTCCATAGGGAGCTCCAGGAGAACCCGGTTTACCCGGCGCTGCAGGACAACCCGGACTGGCTGGTCTTCCAGGACCGATGGGACCAGTTGGTCCTCCTGGACCTCCAGGCCCTCCAGGACCAGCTCATCGGGTTGGATTTGTAAGTTCTCTTCTAGGTGTTTGTAAAGATTGCATTTGTTAGAGCTACTGAAGCAGAACTGTGGTGCCGTTGTTCCTGGAACAGGAGGTAGACCTGCAGGACCTGAACCTAATAAAGTGAATAAAATGCAGAGCGCCGCTAAAGTAATGAACCTACCTTTATAACAAACACTATAATAAATAAGAAAGGACTAATTAAACGGCCTAGTCAGTGGTTGCTATGGTGATTCCCGCCATGCTGTAACATGTCTATTTTGA
This sequence comes from Cyprinodon variegatus, assembly GCF_000732505.1. Lineage (NCBI taxonomy): Eukaryota > Metazoa > Chordata > Actinopteri > Cyprinodontiformes > Cyprinodontidae > Cyprinodon > Cyprinodon variegatus. The sequence continues at coordinate 494,091 of NW_015150844.1, forward strand.
TATCAAACAGACATGTTTGATATCTTTCTGTAAGCCATTTAGACTCTAAGTGCTGATTATGCAAAGTTGGGCTGAGCTTCCTTGTTTTGCAACAAAATCTCATCACATTCTATGGAAAAACGTTTTCCCCATTTTGTTTTTATTTTTTCCAGTCACAAAAACTGGAAAACTAAAAGAACAGCACACTTTACATAACGGATCTACACATTTCTTTTATTCATTTTGATTTTTTTTTTTTTTTACCACTGAAGCAAACTGAAAGTGATGAGAAGAATGAATAGACTTACTTCAGTCCTCTTGGTCTGGTAATTTTAACTAGAACTTAGAGTGGAACGACGTTAATTGTTGAAACTGTAGACCGGAAGTCTTCAACAGGGGGTCAGTGACCCCTAGGGGGCCCACGGAGGTACTGCATGGGGGTCGCGAAAGTTTTTGTTGATTAGACTTTTTTTTTATGACATGTCTTTAAATCCACATTAACATGAATTCAACACACTGTAGTAAA
>NW_015150844.1:494671-496768 GCF_000732505.1 Cyprinodon variegatus
GAAGCCCAGGGAGAAAGTACTTTATTTCCATTACTCCATCTGTAATAGAGTGACTATAGGACCAGTTTGATATAACAGAATTCCATACCATATACATAATTAGGGGGTCCATACTCCATCTCGCCATCAGTTTGGGGTCCTTGGCCTGGAAAACCTTGAAGACCCCTAGTGGAGACAATAAATCTAATGGGGTTCAAGAGCCTGTAATACTTGGCTCAACAGTGTATTTATATGCATCAATACAACAAAACAAACAAAAAAAAAAAAAAAAAAAAAAACACTTTTGTGTTACTTTGCCGTAAAATCTTTTTATCTGGTCTTACAGGATGACATGGACGACTCCAGTGGGACTTTCACTAATGGACTTCCTGGTGTCAGAGGACCAGAAGGGATACAGGTACCTTAATCACTCCTATATTCTAATATTACAAATAAAATATGAATCTCAAAGGTAACACTATATGTGCTTCTGATATTAGATCTGTTAGAGCAGAAATGTTAAAAGTGACTCAGTTTCATTGTACTGATATAATGAAGACGTTATCATAGGCCAACTGGTAATAATTGAACATAAAGAAATTTAGATAAGGGAAAAAATATGCTGTGTTGAATATTTTTCTGGAGCTTCAAATAACCAAAGTAAATAATGTGCTTTCAGGGTCCTCCTGGTTTACCTGGACAACCAGTAAGTAACAAGCTACAGTGAACTGGTTTTCCAGAGAGTAACTATAAGAGCTTAATGTGTCAATTAGGTTTAGAAACATTTTGAAGTTAATCTACAAATCATATTCTTTCGTAACAAATAAATCTGCATATGTAAGTTGTGAACTTCTGTTTTTAATGGTTTGGGAAGTTTTCAGATTTAATCTACTGTAAATGTCAGCATCTGTTTCTAAGTAAAAAAAAAATTGGAAAGAAAATTAATAAGAATCTTTAACAATTCGGTGTTAAAGTGTTTGGAATAGAGCTTAAAAGCATGAAGGAAATGTTAGATTTTTTTTTACAGACAGCTGAGGAAGCAGATATATGAAAATCATGTCTTTTCTGTGAATGATATATGTTTCTTATTTTATTATTTAATATGAAATTGACACTTAAACTTTACCAACAGGATTTAGCCAAAACTACTCTTAGTTTGAAAGTTTGTTTTTATCTTTCTGTGTTTTTGTTTACATTTTGTATAACTTTACGTGTTGTTTGTAGGGTACCCCAGGTTTTCCTGGTATACAGGGTCCAAAGGGTGAGCAGGGTCCCTCAGGAAGCGACGGACAACCAGGTCTGGATGGCTTCCCAGGACCTCCGGTAAGAAAAAAGGAACTCGGTTTGAATTTTAAATATAATCGTATGATTTCCAAATATGCATTTATTAAAGCTCCTTTTCTCTGGGTTTGCTTAGGCTGATTTTTTACCGCTAAGGCCGCTTTGCGATCACAGTTTTTTCGTACTTGGCTTATTTTCATAGCTGATCAGAGCCTGTATGAACACAGCTAAGAGGGGCCGAAATATGAAAGAAAATACGTTTTGCCAAAAAACATTCCGGAAGACGTTGAAACACAGAGAACTTTAAACTGAGCGAGTCAAACTGAAATATAATTTTAATATTCTCATACTATATACAGCAGGCAAAATAAGTATTGAACACGCCACCATTTTTCTCAATATGGAAATTTCTAAAAGTGCTATTGACATGATATTTTCACCAGATGCCTGTAACAAGCAATCCACACATACAAAGAAATCAAGCCATAAATGTCTAGAAATTGATAAATGTGTAATGAATTGAAATGATACAGGGAAAGCGTAATGAAGATATTTAATGAAATTACTTAAATACTTTGTACAAAAGCCTTTGTTGGCAATGACAGCTTCAAGACGCCTCCTGTATGGAGAAATTAGTCGCATGAATTGCCGAGGTGTGATTTTGGCCCATTCCTCCACAAAAGCAGTCTTCATATCTTGAAGGTTCCATGTAGCCTTTCAAGGTTTCACTCGCAGATCAGTCTGGCTACTCTCCGTTAAAGAAAATTTGGAACAGTTCACCAAATGAACGTCCAATCAGCGTTGGCTTTGAGGCGGGTTTAGGTAAGACACAACGAG
>NW_015150844.1:497280-504224 GCF_000732505.1 Cyprinodon variegatus
AGATTTTCTATTGGATTCAAGTCAGGTGATTGGCTGGGCCGTTCTAGCAGCCTTAACTTCTTTCTCTCTAACCAATTAAAAGTTTCTATTGCTGTGTGTTTGGGGTCATTGTCTTGCTGAAATGACCCCCCACATTTAATCTTCATCATCCTGGTAGATGGCAGCAGATTTTTATCAAGAATCTATTTGTACATTTTTCCAAACTTCACTGTTGGTATGGTGTTTTTGGGAGTGGTGTGCAGTGCCATTTGACCTTGAAACATGATGCATTATGGCATCCAAAGAGTTCAATTTTAGTGTCATCTGACCAGACTATATCTTTCAGTATTTCACAGGCTTGTCTAAATGTTGTGTAGCAAACTTTAAACAAGCTTCAACATGCTTTTTCTTCAGTAATGGAGTCTTGCGTGGTGAGTTTGCAATCAATGACGGTTGAGTGCATTACTGTTGTACCTGCTAATTGCAGTCCTTCTGAAGCTCTCCATAAGTGGTCTTTGGCTCTGGGACACATCGTCTGATAATGATTTTCACTCCTCTGTCAGAAATCTTGTGAGGAGCATCTTTTCATGGTCGGTTTATGGTGAAATTCTGTTCTTCCCTCTTCTCGATTATGGCCCCAATAGTTCTCACTGGAACATTCAGATGTTTAGAAATCCCTCTGTAACCAATGCCATCATTATGATTTGCATCAATGAGATTGCGAAGGTCTTGAGAAAGCTCTTTACTTTTACCCATCATGAGATGTTTCTTGTGTGATACCAGAGACACCTTTTTATCGGCCGTCATTTGGGACTTAACCTGTTGATGTTAATTCGCACTGAAAAGGGGCAGGATTGCTTTCTAATTACTGTTAGATTTCCGATGGTGTCTTGGCTTTCCATGCCTTTTTGCACCTCCCTTTCTTCACATGTTCAGTGCTTTTTCCCTGTGCCATTACACATTACTAAACATAACTTTATTTCTGGACATCTATGGTTTGATTTCTTAGTATGTGTTGATTGTAGGAATTGCTACCAACATCTGGTAAAAATGTCTTGTCAATAGGATATCTAGAAATATATTTACTGAGAAAAAATTGTGTTCAGGATTTATTTTACCCGCTATACAATGTATGAAAAAAAAATGAAGAAAAATTAGACATCAGCAGTCTGAATTAAGGCACACTAAATTTGAAAACTTTTTTTTTTTCTTTTCTTTATTTGGAATCTAAATAAGGTCACCAAAATATTGGATAAAAAGGAATGTGACTCAAGATAATCTATGTAATCTTGTTTTATTTTTAAAACTGAATGACACAGATGTCTGGAGGCGGGGCTTAAAGCCAGATCTCTAGCAGTCAGCAGAAATGCAGCTGGTATCAGTAAAGTAGGGAGACTGAGCAGATCAGAGCAGAGCCTGGGAATGGAAAAACTGTTTAAAGTAACTAGTTTGACACAATAAATAACTTTATTTTTTAAGTTAAAATCAGTCTATCTTAAACAGTTTGTGCATCTAAATATCACTTTACTTGGATTTATCACTTTACTTAGATTATCACTTTACTTGGATTTAGTTTTACATATGCATATATATGCATACATACTATATATATATATATATATATATATATATATATATATATACACAGAAGAGCTATTTTTATCTTTATTATCTTGCGTAGTTGGATGTGTGTGTATATATATATATATATATATATAAAAAACTGTAACTGGAGCATGTAACAAAAGTAATTTTCCTCTGGGATTATTAAAGTATTTCTGATTCTGATGCTTATGAACTTTTTAACAATAAAGGCAATATATATAACAAATTCTCTGGTAAATAAGAATTTGTGTCGAAAGGAAACCGCATGTACAGTTACAATAAAGGTTTAAAAATAATACTGTAAAGATTCTGAAAATGTGTAAAATCAGCACGAACACTACAAAAAAAAAAAAAGAATGCAACTAAATTACCATTTATTTGGCAATACAAGAACCCAAAAGTCAAAGCAAAAAGTTCAAAATCAAATGTTTCTTTAAGAATAAAATTATTTGATTTTAAATAATCTCTGCTTAATAACAACTTTACTGATTGTTTTTTTTTTATCAAATAAGGTTTTGACTTTTATATGTTTTTTAAATATATTAATAATTTGATTATTGATTTATACATTTTACATTAGTGTTCGTCTCTCTGTGTTATTTCTAGTTGCTACTATTTTCTTTGAAGTATAGCTTAAAATATTCTGGTTTTATACTGCTATTTTATTTTTTTCCTCATCTTTACCAGATTTTCTGTAATAAACAATCCCAAAAACAGTAAAAGCTATGGTTTGTACCCCAATCTACTTTGATAAAAAACTACAAGTTTAATAGTATACTTTAGAAAATGTAATGGCTATTTAAGAAAGCTTGAGATTACATGAGAGGGAGTTTAATAGTAAACGTTAAGTAGTTTCCTAATTTACGTATGTAAGAGAGTTTAATAGTATATGTAAAACAGTTTGAGAGTATATGTAAAAAAAAAAACTTTGATAGTACATGCAAGTTTGATTTGGTTTGGTTGTCTTTATGCAAGTTTATAGTTGTCATACAGTAAGAGAAAGAAATTGAACATGTTTCATGGGGCCTCTCATACAAACCACACAGATATAGAAAATAAAACTAGTCCAAGTATACAACCTTGAGGTGCTCCTCAGGTCAGAGGTACTTAAGATGTAGAAACATTTAATTTGAAATAACTCCTTTGTGTTTCCTTTCTGGTAAAGTAGTTATTTTGGGGGGGGGGATTTCAGATGTACCCCCAAAGTACTGTGTTTTATAAAACTACAGGAATAATGATTCGTATGATCTGTAAAGTAACTTACGTCTTTTTATTTTCACAGGGCCAAAAGGGAGACAGAGGTGACAAAGGAGAGACGGTAAATAAGATGTTTGATTCTCAATTCATTTTTACATTTATGAACAAAATTAATCCCAAAAAAATCTGGAATACAGTTTTTATTATTTCACCTATTAGAGTATATTTATTGATGTTGGTTTTGATAGGGTGAACCCGGTCGAGATGGAACTGGACTGCCAGGTCTACCTGGACCACCTGGACCACCAGGAGAGATAATATACCAGCATTCTGACAATGTAAGTTCAGTTAAAAATATATTACAGTAACTGTTGCCAATTCCAGTTTACCATTGATTTAATTTACTTCATTCTCTGCATTTAGATTTTTTTTTGTATGGCAGAGTTGGACCTAAATAACTAAACACAATAAGACCCAAATTCTCAATTTATAATTCTAATAAACCACAAAGCTGCATTTTACATTGAAAGCAATGTGGTACAACATCGGTTATTCTGTTCCAGATGTAAGAAGCATTTTCAAATATTTTCCAAATGATCCCTTTTTAAAGGTGGATTGTATGATGGCTACAAACTTAGATTCGGCTTATAATTCATGATTACCGGTAATACAATTAGGAATTTTTAATTTTTTCAGTGGAGCCACAGCCCCATGTCACACTTTTTGTATTTGATATTCAAAGAGTGACTTTATTTATTTTTATAGTAGCCTATTAAAGGGCAGGTTGATAAGATCTGCTCAAATGTTGTTGGAATTCATGTGCTAATCATTAATTCATATATTTATTAAATGTTTAAAACAGTGAAGCCAGCTAATGTTAACTGAATTTTCTTTCTTCTCAGGGGGCCTCTGGTATACCTGGCAGAGCTGGATTTCCTGTAAGTGTCAAATATATATATTTTTTTAATAATCCTTTTTTTCAAATTTTTTGTTTAATTTCAGATTGCTTATCCTTGTCCGTTAGGATACACATTCTAGGTTTTTCATTAATAGTATCGCACTGTGTCACACAAATGTCTGGCAGTTTTATTTTATTGATGTATTTTTTATTTTTTAATGCAGATAAAGACATATTATTTGCTGAATAAAAAAGGTTTTGTTTGAATTTTGCATAAAACAGTGATTAGTTTAACAGTTTTCCAGCTGTGCTGCATGAACACATATTAAATGGTTAGCCAATTCTAAACTTCTCCCATAAATATTTGAATCTACTTTCCAGGGTCCTGTTGGCCCAAAGGGAGACAGAGGTGACCCTGGTCCACCAGGGTATGGCCTAAAGGTAAACTCTAGTTTTTTATTTCATCTAATAATCAAAGTGCTAATCACCCTCCTCCTCATCATCATCAGCTTGTATTTTCAGGGTGAAAAAGGAGAGCCAGGCTTGATAATCGGGCCTGATGGAAATCCTTTGTACCTGGGCGGGTTAACTGGGCCGAAGGTAAGTCTCATTTCTGGGTCTGTTTATTCCCATCAGGCCCTTCTTCTATCAGTTTTCCACTGTGTTCAAAGTAATCACCTCCGCTTTGTTTCTGTAGGGAGACAGAGGACCTCAAGGACCTGTTGGACCCTTTGTAAGTTTGCATTCTAAAGATTTTTAAGCTTTTGCATTATGTCAGCTTTTATTATATTATTATATCTTTCTGCAGGGTCCTCAGGGGCCTCCGGGACTGAAAGGTGAAATAGGCATGCCTGGAAGACCTGTAAGTACAGCTGTTCAGTTTATTTTAAAGTTCCAGAGGCTTTATGGTCTGTCAGAAAATTGATCACTGAGTTTTTTTTGTTTTCTTTTTTCCAAAAGGGTCGCCCAGGTGTGAATGGATACAAGGGTGAAAAAGGAGAGCCAGGGGGTGGTGCAGGTTACGGATACCCGGTAAGTAACAGGATTGTCATGATTTTTTCTTTAATACTGAGAAGCGAGTATCGATTTTTTTCACTCTCTATCATGTCATTTTATCTGGTTCTTTTATTAACCTCAATAAAAGGCCAATATTTGTCATGATTTTATCAAGAGCTCGGACCCACATGCAGGTAAAACAAGTCCAGAGAGACAAGGGCAAAAGTTTAACAGGTTTATTGAGAACTTTTGTGGAGCTTCTAGTGTTGCTCTGAACACTGCTCAACCGGAACTGAGAGGTGAGGGGAAGACACTGCGGTTAGTTCAGGTTCAGTGGGAGAATTGACTCTCGAACTTGAAGAGGAGAAAAGGTTGATAGACTCACGTTTCCAGAGATTAGGTTTACTCTTAGACTCCAGCAGGTGAGGAATGTGTTCCTGTGTTTGTTTTGTACGGAGGAGGGCGGACAGGGTTACCCAGAATGCGGTTACTTGTAGATGAATAAAGAAAGACTGACTGCCACTCAGATTTCCTGCGGTTCGTGAATGGACTGTTGTGCAGATGAATCCTTTGCTCAGTGTGAAGCTCGAACGTTTCCTCAGTTTGAAGCTCAGTTGATCCTTCCAGGGAGAGAAGGTCAGAAAAATACAGTTTGCAGGATGACTTCCTGCCGAGAGGCAAAGACAAAAAACAATGTTAAGACTCAGGTTGACAAAAACTCAGTTTGACTCAGCAAAACTCAGCAGGGCTAGAGTACCCAAAACTGGCAAACACTCTGGTGTCGAGGTGGTGGCAGTCAGCAGCTTAAGAACACTCCGTTAACGAGGTAACCCCTTGCAGGTGTGTGAGGAGGAGAATCAGAACCAGGCACCACCTGGTGGTGGAAGGAAGACTAACACACAGAAACACAGACCACACAGACTGGAGTCCTAACAATATTCAGACTGTAACACATAGTTATGGCATACAGATTTAAAAAGTGATAACTATTCTTACCCTTTTTATTATTAATATTATTTATTTCATTCTTCAATAAATTGAAGAAACACAGCACAACTAAAATCATTAAAATCTAAACGAGCAGAACAGAAAATCTTATATTATTTTCCCCCAACACCAATAGTTGAAGCATTAATAATCGTTAAATATTAAACTGATAAATTCTTAAGCTAAATCAGTTTCAGGCATTGGAACTTTTCTTAAGTTACACCCATCAGTTCATATGTAAATTTTAACATCAAGCAAAAAGAGCCTCCCAAAAATAACTCTTTTGATTATATATTCATACATATTTAAACACAATAATTAATGTAGCTTATTTTTTATCTTTTTCCAGACTCTAAAAACTGACTGTACACACAGAAAGAAATTGCTCCAGCACTTAAAGTCTGAACCCTGGTGTTAAAAACATTTAACATCCTTTTATATTATAATTAATTTGCCTTTTTTTAAAATATTTATAATATTACTCAGTAAACTTGTTGTATAACCTTTGTACATCAGTTTTAAAATGCTATTATCAACCCAGTCTCCAAATTTCACCAAGTGTGATATTTGATTCATCTATTCATCTATTTACTCTTTCATTTCTTTTTGCCCTGTTTTGTAAAATTAAAAAACTTATTTTTTATGTGTATTACCCCATAATCCTTTGCAATTAGTTAGATATGGTACAAAAATAATATAATATTATATAAATAATGGATCTTTATTTAGTTAAACTTTTACTTTATATAACACAGAGATTAGTTTAGCTGTTTTTGTATGTGACTTTAAGAAATATATTTTCATCAATAATTATCCCTAAAGACTTAACTTTGCTGATTTTTTTCTATTGTTTTCTATATCTAATGCTACTTCTATAGTTTAACACGATTAATAAAATCCCGCAGCCACAGGGGGGGCAGTAATATACTTGTAATATGAGTTATTTTTTTGTTTTTTGACACTTCCTTCATGAAATAAATACATGCTTAAATAAAAAAGTAACACTACTGTAGTAAATGGCTGAAGCAATCCATTATGAAACCCACAGCATCTGAACACTCTAGCATGTCTCACACAGAGTACACAGGGATGGACTGTACCAATATGATCTGTCACATAAATGAATATAGACAACCGTATGTCTCCTAGCAGCACCTACGAAAGGAAGCAAAAGGAAGCATAGGTCTTCCTCCTCCTAACTCCTTCCTTCCTGCCAGAACTATTTGGATAGGAAAGATTTTATGCATTCAGATTTAGTCTAAGACCGCCACCTGTCTGTAAC
>NW_015150844.1:505285-508763 GCF_000732505.1 Cyprinodon variegatus
GATTCACTGCACTGTTGTCTGGTTTCCTTTAAGTCATGAGCCTCAGTTGACTAAAGGGAACCAGTGGTGCTACTGAATATGGCAAAAGGATCTATATCGTTGTTCCTGCTGCTATTGAGTCTTATTATCTGACCATAATAACAGACTTTTTGATATTTGAGAGAAAAATAAAATGTAGATTAGGTAAGTCTCCCTTATAAATACTGAAAATGAGTTAAGAAAAATATGAGCTCCCTTTTTTTTCTGAAACTATTCCTCCCCAGGAAGGAAAAATACTCAGTTTGATTACCCTAAAAGTGTATTTCTTTGATTCTACATGGACCATAAAGTGAAGTACTGTGTTTTCTATAGGGAGTGGCAGGTCCACCAGGACCGCCAGGACCACCTGGACCACCAGGGCCAGCCATTTCTGTGGATCGATTTAATGTGAGTCCAGAAGAGCAACGTCAAGTGTTCCATGTCAAGCTAATGCAGCATATCTACCATTACAGTGATTGTTGTTCTTATGGCATTCCTTTGTCCTTTTTTTAGCGCTTTGATGAAAATTCTAGGAGTTACCAAGGTATGGGATTGATACAACTCACTGGGATGGACTAGCATGACAGTCATCCATATTAACAGATAATAACAGATAAAGTATTTAAACTGTTGGAAATGTACAGACTTTTTTCTCTACTTTCACCATTGCAGAAAATCTATGATTTAAAAGAGGAGATCAGACATTAAGAATTGTTTTTAGCTGCACTATATAGTATTTCCACTTGTGTTTGTTTTGTGTAACCTTTGGTAAAGTGTTTTTTCTGTTGCAGTGGTCAAAGGAGAAAAAGGAGACCGTGGACCTCCTGGGATCCCAGGTAAACCTGAAACATTAAACTCACTCTGTATGTATGCATTCTCTATGGAATGTTTGAATCTTTAAAACACCTTTTTCACTTTCTCACAGGGACAGCTTCAGATATCGATATTTACTCACTCAAGGTAACCCTCCCTTTTCTCTTCACCGTGGTTTGGATATCTCATTATTCTGGATTACAGTAAACTTATGGAATATCATAATGTTCTTCAACAGAATAAGTTGAAGGGAGAACATGGAGATCCAGGAGTGAAGGGAGAGAAGGGAGAGCCAGGTGGTGGATATTATGACCCACGGTTTGGAGGACCACTGGGTCCACCAGGACCTCCAGGAAACCCAGGCCTACCAGTAAGTTCAGAGAGAGCTGCACACATACAGACTGAAAAACTAAGAGGCTGTTTTTCTGGAACTGACCGAGTTGTTCCATTGAAGGTCTGAAGGTTATGGTGGAGGGTTATATGAAGAAGTTGAGCTGTATAGCTGAGGAGGAAAGAAACATAGAGAAAGACATAAAGGAAATAAATATAGTTCAGTTATTAATATAAAAAAAGAAAGAAAGAAAAATAGCCAACCTACAGAACCATTTTGAAAAATGGCAATTAACACAACTCTACTAAACAAACACCCCCAGAGCAGGTAAAAAACTGCAGCCATTTGGAGCCATTAAAGATTATATATAAAGCTTTTTAACACTAGTCAACTATCCATATATATTTTGCTTTGGAAGGCTATACTTTGGAACTACAAAGTATTCATTTATTATAAAATATTAGTTGTAGCCTGAAGAAAAACACCTGCTTTTAGTGTGACACTGCCTCTCATCGTGCAGTGGTGCCATATCATTATATTTTCTAAAAGGTGCTGCAGTATCACACCATTTCATGGGATTTGGCTCCTCTTTACGAAAGACCAAAGTATTAGACCTTATCTCACAGCTAGGAAACACACTTTGCTTCTTAGGTATTACATTGAAAAAGAACAGTTTCTGTCATTGTGTAGATTATCTGCTTAATTAGCTACTTCGTCTTTAACTTTGACTAGCATGATCATGCTCTGCCTCACATTGGACAGGCATGCCATATTTAAGGTAGGTTCTTTCAGAGGAGGCAGATATTAAGGGCTCTATGAAGATTGTTCCTGCTCACTTGTTTTTCAAGGATGGGGACTGTGTGATGAGGATTACTCAGAAATGCTTGAAACTTGCTAAATACCACTTTGTGTATAATTTTCATTGAGGAATAGCCTTAGAAAATAAGGCCAAAAAATAAAGTATCATACCTGTTTTCCAATAGATAAACCATGCTAATGATAAGGTCGTACTCTCAAAGTTTGACAACTTTGAAAATTAATGTACAATAGGGCTGCAACTAACAATTATTTTACATATTTATTAATCTGATAATTATTTTTTCGATTAATCAATTAATAATGGTAAAGCCAAAGATTCCTCAAAGAAGAATGTTCAGGAAATTAAACCGGGTGAAACTACATTTTTCCATCAGAGGAGTTATGGATAGAACATATTGACAGATTTTATTTTTTCTTTTATCTTAAATGCAAAATGTTTATATATTTTTTTAACAATCTTGGTTACCGCTGTAAGTGATTGACTCTGTCAGCTAAAGGTATTTTTTATAGTCTCTATGCTCCACTTACCGATTAATCGATTGCTAAATTATTTGATGATTATTTAATTAATCAGATTAATCAAGATTATTCTGATTAATTATTTCAGCTCTAATGTATAGTCTTTTAAATCTGGATCTTTGCAAGGGAATCCACCAGATTAAAGTAGGGGTGTGGGAAATAATCGTTTTGGCGATATATCGTGATATTCGGCTGCCCAATATAATATCAATTTTTCACTTCTCAGTATCGATAAAAAAAAAAAAAAATTGTTACATAAAACATTGATGGGAAAAGGGGCTACCTCTGCACCACCACTCTGGCAGAAAGCGCTGTGGAGCGCTGTGGAGCGCTGTGGAGTCACAGTAGAAGAAAACCCCAAACAACATGGATAATACCTAATCAATATTTTCTGATGAAAATATACAGCACTTGCTGTTTTATCTCATCATTTGATTTTGATAGCTGGGGAAAATGTGGCAATATATAGTGATACTGCAATATCGTAATAATATCGCATCGTGACCCAAGTATCGCGACATGTATCGAATCGCAACACTCATGCCAATACTCACCTCTAACAATTTCATGCAAGAATATTAAATATACTTGCTGAAAAAAAACACCAGTTGGATCTGGATTGGTATAAAATTCAAGTGGTCAGTGCAACTTGCAAAAAGGCCGTCAGCCAAATGGTGTGGATATAGACAAGCCTGTATGATAAGATTTGACCAAATCTGGATTAGAGAATCAGTTGTAAATTCAAGCCTGCAGATTGGAGCTGCACTCTGATTCAAGATGTAACAAACGGCTTTTGGGATGTCATCTTCCAGCTCTTAATACTTCTACCTGATGGATCACAGGGTAGAGCAAAGAAAAAAAAAAGTAAAATATAAAAAAAAATCTTTTCTTAAACAAGGTGACATAGCATCAGAGATGGGAAGTAACGAATCACAAATACTTCGTTACTGTACTCAAGTAGATTTTTCTGATATTTTT
>NW_015150844.1:513505-517601 GCF_000732505.1 Cyprinodon variegatus
ACGTCAGGCTACCTCTGCCCTGCGATCACAAACAGATCTATGTGGAGTTTTCTGTACTCTATTGAGAATTAGCTTTGATCAGATGACAGTCAGATTCTGCTTTTCAGCAACAAATTCTTCAAGTGGATCTGCTTTGAAGTAAACTTTAAGTGTTTAAAGAAACTGCTGCCCACCATTATGCTTGGTGGAGGTTATGTGGTGCTGTGGGTCTGTTTTCTTTGATTCTACGTCATCCAGGTCATAGTCATTCCAAAAGAGGAAAATAAAACAATCCACTGGACGTTGTTTCCGAGTTTGAAGACATTTCGCCTCCCATGCAGGAGGCTTTTTCATTTCAAAATGACAGAATTATTGTTGAGTTTGAGGCCTTGTTTTGGCTTAGGAAACATGCAAGATATTTGCAGTCTCTGTACAGCAATCCTGGCAGTGCTAATAAAGAGCAAAAGGTTGAAACACTCAAAGAAGTTCTGTCCTTTTCAGCTCCACCTCATTGCATTGAACGCCCCTCAGTCTGGCAACATGCGAGGGATTCGTGGTGCAGACTTCCTGTGCTTCCAGCAGGCTCGAGCTGTTGGTCTTAAAGGAACATTCAGGGCCTTCCTGTCCTCCAAGCTTCAGGACCTCTACACCATCGTCCGCAGGTCGGACCGAGATTCATTCCCCATCATGAACCTCAAGGTGAGACACTACCGCCCTGGATATAACTGTATTATCAACAAATCTGCTTGAATTCAGCTGCTGAATTTCATTCAATAAATCTGATATTGATCCACCTTTAAAAAGTAATCTTAACTTTACAATCTGTTTTTAAGAGAAGTGATCACAAAAGCAGTGTAGCATTCAACAAAAATATGCGGACATAGATATAATTCATTGCAATAATAACATCTGCTGCTATTGAGATGTGTTGTTTTCATTCTGAATGGTGCTTTAAAAGAATTCAATTTGTGTTTGTGAATTTAAACTTGATTGAATTAATTTTCTCCTTTCAGAACCAAGTGTTGTTCAGCAGCTGGGAGTCCATCTTCAGTGAAGACAAAAGCAAAATGAGGGAGAATGTACCTTTATACTCGTTTGATGGTAGAGACATCCTCAGGGACAGTGCATGGTGAGTCCTTGTAAACCAGGCCAGATTTTAATCCGTGACCGTGTGTGTTTCCACGCCTGATTTAAAGTTGTTGTTGTTTGTTTTTTTTGCTCCCCCCAGGCCAGAAAAGATGGTCTGGCACGGATCTAGCAAAAAGGGCCATCGGCAAATGGATCATTACTGTGAAACATGGCGGGCGGGCGATCGTGCGGTGACGGGCCTGGCGTCGTCCCTGCAGAGCGGCCATCTCCTGCAGCAGACGCCCAGCAGCTGTTCCAGCTCCTACGTCGTCCTTTGCATAGAGAACGCCTTCACATCGCCCTCTAAATAATGAATCCATCCTTCTTTTCCTTTGGTCCTCTGTGTTCAGGGCTCTAGTTGACACATTGTTTTGTAAACTCAGCAGGTAAATTTTGATCCCCTTTCTTTTACATTTTACACTTGCTTGTTAACATGTGGCATCGGATGAACTGCCGCCTGAGGATTTTCTAGCCTGGCAGGACATGCAGCATCCATAAACGCCAAAGAAAAGGCTCCAGCAGAACGCCTTTGGTCCTTTTTAAACCCAGAACATTGGCACATATTTTCTTTAAGACGTAAACCAGTATCATTCCCGAATTTAATCTTGTTTTAAAAAAGTGTATATGACAATGTTTTATTATTTGTGTTCAATTGTTATGTTCTGAATGTTTCCTTTGTCTTTATCCATCCTTTACTTTCTCTATTTCTTTTTAGAAAGCTTTTTCTTCTTATTCTTCCCAGTTCCAGTGTAGATTTGGGGTAATGATGGATTACAGCAAATTTATGAGGATTATTTCTAAAAGAAGATATTAGGTATTTATTTTCAAATGAAGTTATAAAAGGAAAAATGGATACTCTCATTATATTTCTACACAACATATAGGTTTTGATAAGAAATTGTGCCTTATCACACTCCCGGTTTCTCTTATATATGATAACAAAACGCTATGAACATTTTTACTGACGGTTTTCAAATACTGGTGCATTTAACTGGTTTAAATTATCCAAGTAGGACATCTAAGGGGCAATACTTTTTTATCAAAATGGAAAATTCTGAGAAAACTCTAAGATAATTATTTTGCCATTTTAACACTTTGTTAAACTTTTATATACGCAGACTGAAAAAAGTGGCTATTTGTCAGTAAAACCAGCATTCAGAACTAGTCAGAGTTTCATACTTCTTTGTTTTTATTTTACAGGCATATGTAGCCTCAGTGTTTCAGATGTCTCAACTGTATCTGTGAATATGCTTTTTTTTGATGACCAATTGCGCTGTACTGTTTCACCCAGGCACTGAATTAAAGACTTTACAATTACTGTTTTCCTGTTCTGTGGAGAAGTTCAATAATTATTTCCTCACTTTGTTGGTTACATTTATTCTATATAGGATCACAGACTATAGCACAAAGCTTTTAAAGTTGGTTAGGGTTTCCTTTTCCTTTTTATTTTTGGTTTTTTGGGGAGTAAACTGTAATAAAATGCTGTTTCTGGTCATCTAAAAATCCCTTTCAAAGAACTGGCTGTGGGAATCAGGACAAAACAATGCTAACATGCTAAACACACCTGCCGAAAGGGAGCAACAACCCAACTGATTGTCCAGAGCCCAGATTCGAGGGGTCTTTTGCAACAAATATAATTAGTTTTTTAAACATGTTTGCCACGTTTCTTGAAAAATATCTATTCCTATTATTGCTGATGAAGTTTCTCGGTCATCCATGTCATAGTCATTTCGTAAAAGTTCAAAAAAAATCCACTGGACTTGGTTTCCAAGATTTGTAGACGTTGCGCTTCCCCTCCAGGAAGCTTTCTCAATTAAAATGTCTGGATCCGCAGTGAGTTTGAGGCTTTATATAGACAAGGCCTTTTATTGCTTGGAAACATGCAAATGGAAACCGACCCACAACCCACTGGAAAACGACCCACTCATCATTTTCCATTTGCATGCTTCCAAGCAATATAAGGCCTTGTCTATATAAAGCCTCAAACTCACTGCGGATCCAGACATTTGAATTGAGAAAGCTTCCTGGAGATGTGGCCAAACGTCTTCAAATCTTGGAAACCAAGCCCAGTGGATTTTTTTGAACTTTTACGGATTCCTATTGTTACTTTCTTTCAATTATCCACTGCAGTATTGGGGAGTACCCTCACCAGCCATTCCTTCTAGCTGGTTATGCTCCTGATGCAGTTTCTCTGATGTTTGCCAAGCTGCTATACATGAGGCTGGCTGTGCTGCAAGTGGAGACAGGAAAATAAAAACCTAAATCTTCTTCCCCTTCGTACACGGTCAGGCAGCAGCTCCATGACTTTAACATGAAGGGTACAACAGCTCTCACCTGAAGAAGCTGCCTCAAGCCGCAGGGATGGCCTCACTTTAGATCGACCTCAACTGGAAAAGCCTAAAAAGGCGGACATAGCTTGATGGATTAAAATACTCAGCCGTTTTTGTCAATGGTTTGTTTCCTCTCTTTTCTAGATCAAGTTATAATTAATGGACCAATGGGTATTGTTAAGAGGTTGAGAGGTTTTGAATTTGGCTGACGTGACTTCATGGTGCGTCCACGGCTGCAACAATGCAAATACACAATCCTACTGTACAGCCTTAACTGCCTACTAAAGATTTTGACCAGAGCATTTTGTGGTCCAATTTAAACATATGACACAAGTTGAAATCACACAAGTAAAAATCTGTAAACGGGATCAAATGTGATTGTAGCCGGTATGGAAAGCCAAATGTGCCGCATATTATTAAATTAAAAACTTGAAGGATCTGTATTTGTAAATTAAAACATTGAAATGTTACTTGAGATGAATGCATTAAATAAATATAGTTTTTTTTTATCCTTAATAGATAAATAATACAATATTTTTCACTTATTTAATCAACTGTTAAATATGTTTCTTTTGCTTCCAGAAAAGGTTACTTAAAATGTAATATTTTAGGCAAGACCTCATTCAAAGAGTGATCAATCAATATATATATATATATAT